>NC_057798.1:622098233-622107682 GCF_018294505.1 Triticum aestivum
CTTTGATCATCCTGATATCGCCCATTCTATACTCTCATGGTTGCATTAGATTTTGCTACTGTATTTGATTGCTCCTATTCTGATGCATAGCCTGCTTTTGTACCTGCTTATTGTTACCTACCTGCTTATCCTAAACTGCTTAGTATAGGTTGGCTAGTGATCCATCAGTGACCCCCACTTGTCCTTGTTGTCCCTGCTTCATCATCGACGACTCGATCAACATGATCGACGACCAGAGCCCGATACCTCACATCACCTCACGCCCCTTTTGTTGCTCGACTCTGTAGAGCTACTATCGAGTGCGGAGGGTGATCCCTCATAACCCACTCCTGATGATAATTCTTTAGTGTAGCTATTCGGTCGTGGTCATCGAGGGTGATTTCCTCTTTCACCATTCCCGATACGGCTCTGCCGTTCAACACCTCAAGTGTGAACCTCGAGGGTGGTCCCTCTTATGTTCACCTTGATGATTACATCGAGTGGAATCCTCCGTGGGTGATTCCTCGGGTTTTCCCCTTGATGTTTGGACACACGGTTACAATGACTTTACTTGAGACCTTGGTGAAAGTCGGGCGGGCCCGGAGAGCACCCGTAAGTTAATGACGTGGCACGGCCGGGCATTCTAGGCCCTTGTCGGGGTCACTTTCGATCGTGAGTCTCTGCTCGTCTCCGCAAGCTAATAATACACTATGGTTTGGGTATTTGTTCTGAGTTGGCCTATGGCCTTTACGCACCAACCACGACGCGAGAATAGTTATGGGCCTCGACGTCGCGGTATCAGCCGAAGCTTTGTCAGATGTCCAGTTCAGCAGTGCGGCACGGCTGGGCCGACACCATCATGTAGTGGTGGAGCCTGGACCCGCCCTGCGCGCAACGACCCGGAGTGCAACGGGCGATGGGCCCAGACCCCGGAGTGCTTAGGAGGTAGACCGGCGGGGACCTCTTTGCTGAGCCTAGGTAGGGTTGCAACATGTTGATCTTCCGAGGTCGGGCATTGACCCCAGAAAGGTGTGTCCGGCCAGAGTGATCGAGTGTGTTGGAAAACGTGGTGCACCCCTGTAGGGAAGTTTATCTATTAATAGCCGTGTCCACGGTAACGGACGTTCAGACTTATATCCTGATCTTATACAACTACAAATGGATACTTAAGATATGTGGCTCCGGGATTGCTTTCTCGCAGGGAGTCGAGGAAGGATCTCTGGGCATTAATGTTACAACATGCTTGTTATTATAAACTGCCATTCTTTACTCTTCTACATGCTGCAAGATGCTTGGAGCTGCTTGAAGATGCTAGTCTTTGATAGGCTAGGCCTTCCCCTCTATTCTGGCATTCTGCAGTTTAGTCCACAAATACAAACCTTCCATTTGATAACAATGCATACTTAGTATAGATCTGATGTTTGCGAGTGCTTTGGATGCTTTGCTACTCCCCTTTTCCCCTTCTTTCTTCTTTTCGGTTGATGCAACCAGATGGAGGATCCCTAGAGCCAGATGCCACCGCTGATGGATGCTACTACTTGGAGGCCGCCGACGACCAGGAGTAGTTTAGGAGGTCCCAGGCAGGAGGCCTTGCCTCTTCGATCGTGTTGCTTTTGTGCTAGCCTTATTAAGGCATCCTTGTTTAACTTATGTCTGTACTCAGATATTGTTGCTTCCGTTGACTCTTGTGTATCGAGCTTATATTCGAGCCCTCGAGGCCCCTGGCTTGTAATATAAAGCTTGTATTATTTTATTTGTGTCTAGAGTTGTGTTGTGATATCTTCCCGTGAGTCTCTGATCTTGATCGTACACATTTGCGTGTACGATTAGTGTACGATTGAATTGGGGGCGTCACAAATAAACAATTTTCTTATACGGTCAGGGTGGTAATGCAAAAATGCCCCGACCTCCCGTATTCGCTCGACACGTGGAAGTTGAAATCATGAAGGTACAGAAGCCGAGGAGCGCGTCATCAGATGAAGGGCCAGACACTGCTATTTAGGTCGGGTACTTTGAAGTATTCGGAGAAAGAACCCGCCTTGCAATGCCGAAGACGATCTGCGTGCCGGACTCGTCGTCATTGAAGCCTGGTTCGGGGACTACTGAGGGAGTCCTGGATTAGGGGGTCCTCCGACAGTCGGACTATGTACCGTGGCCGGACTGTTGGACTATGAAGACACAAGATAGAAGACTTCGTCCCGTGTACGGATAGGACTCTCCTTTGCGTGGAAGGCAAGCTTGGTGATGCGGATGTGAAGATTCTGGTCTCTGTAACCGACTTTGTGTAACCCTAGCCCCCTCCGGTGTCTATATAAACCGAAGGGTTTAGTTCGTAGAGTCACAATCATAATCTCATAGGCTAGAATTCTAGGGTTTAGCCATTATGATCTCGTGGTAAATCAACTCTTGTAATACTCATATTCATCAAGATCAATCAAGCAGGAAGTAGGGTATTACCTCCATAGAGAGGACCCGAACCTGGGTAAATATTGTGTCCCCCGCCTCATGTTACCATTAGCCTTAGACGCATAGTTCGGGGGCCCTACCCGAGATCCGCCGGTTTTGACACCGACAGTTACCATAACATAGAGCTTCCCAAGAGAAATTGAGTGTACAAGGTAATAAGTGAAACATCTATGACACTACTATTATGATACTTTGCACCATGAAGGCCAAAGTCCCCTACTAATCTCGGGATAACAGTAAAATCTGAAGAAAAAAATGACATTTATGGAACGCACGGCAAAAAAACAAAGGAGTACTTAGAACTCATCTAGATGAGATATAATTTGGTCCCATTCACTTTGAAAACAAGAACAGATACAATCCACGTCAGCATACACGCATCTTATAGCATCACATCCAATGGCTATAAAAGGTGAATGAGACCAAAATATATCTCATTTAATGAGTTCTAGCAAAACTGAAAAAACAAAATCAATACTCCAAAATGCTTTCGTGAGTAACATTTTTAGTTCATCTTTTTTTTGCTACGATTTCAACGAATGCCATTTTCTGATAACTTTTTGCAAGCACACGAAACATTTGTCAAAGTTTGGCCAAAAAAGTCATTTTTTTTATTTCTACTATTTTTTTTTATTTTACCATTCTTCAAGGAGCATTTTAAGCTTGAGAGCAGATACTCCGCGTTTTCGTAGGCCTAGCAAAGCTCAATATTTATTCATTCTTACATTCACTTTCCTAGGTGTAGCAAAACTCAATATGTATTCCTTCATTCGCTTTCTTAGGTGTAGCAAAACTCAATATTTCTTATTTATATACTCCTATTTATTTATTCATTCATTACAGCGAGCCTTCAGTGGACACGGCTGTACGGCACAAAGAAAGTCAATCAAAACAGTTCCTATCCAGAAAACTTGAACTTTATCAACAAATTTGCACGGTGCTATTTGTGGGCGCCGTTGGCGGTGAGCTCCTTGATAAATTTCACGAGCTTCTCGAATTCCGACACCGACGAGCCCCCTTGGGCGATGTCCCTCCTCACCTGCTGCGACAGCGCCTGAGCCGACCTCCTTAGCTCGCCGGACTCCATGGCCTCCCTCACCATCCGCTCCACGACGGCCCTCTCGCACACGTCCTTCATGTCCAGCCCTGTCCCCCACACGGCGGCCGTGAACCGGCTGTAGATCTGCTGGTCCGCGAAAAACGGCCAGCACACCAGAGGCACGCCCTCCGCGATGCCCTCCAGCGTGGAGTTCCACCCGGCATGCGTCAGGAAGCACCCCACGGCGCGGTGCCGCAGCACGTCCCGCTGCGGTGCCCAGTCCACGACGCGCACCTTGCTCTTCCCCGCCGCGTCGACGGCTTCCTGGAGAGCGGCGCTCTGGCTCGCGCCGACCATGTCCGGTCGGAACGCCCACAGGAACGCGTAGCCGGCGCCGACGAGGCCGGACAGGAACTCGGTGAACTGCTCCCGCGAAATGATGGCGAGGCTTCCCAGGCTCACGTACACGACGGACCGGTCCGCGTGCCCATCGAGCCACGCCATGCAGCCATCGTCCTCGCGCCACAGGCTGGTGCCCGACGCCGGCGCGGCCAACATGGCGTGGAGAGGGCCTATGGCGAAGACGTCGCGCATGTGCGGCGCGATGTGTGCGAGCGCCGACCGCTCCAGTGAGGCGGTCGTGTTGAATATGAGCGCCCGAGCCGTGCAGCTGTGAGCGGTGTACTTGGCGAGTGTCGTGGTTCTAAGTTTGACAGTAGAATAGGGGTAGGTATGGAGAGGCAAGATCCTAACTATGGAGAAGTTGTGCACACAAGTGTTTTACGAGTTCAGGCCCTTCTCGGAGGAAGTAACAGCCCTACGTCTCGGAGCCCGGAGGCGGTCGACTGGATTATGTGTGTGAGAGTTACAGGGGTGCGAACCCTTCTACCAGTGGAGGGGGGTGGCTTATATAGAGGACGTCAAGACCCCAGTCAGCCCACGTAGCAGAGGGTTAAAGTACATTAAGGTCTGGCGTTACTGGTAACGCCTTACATAAAGTGTCATCATGACCATTAAGACTACTTAATTACAGACCGTTTGGGTACAGAGTAGATCTTGAACTCCTGGTGGTCGGGTGAGTCTTCATGGTCGAGTGTCTTCAGGTTCGTCGAGTGTCTTCTAGTCCGTCGAGTGGAGTTCCTCTTGGTCGACTGGAAGACGGCTTCTCCTAAAGGATGTCCTTGGGGAGGGTACCTTGGTCAGGTTCATGACCCTACCCTAGGTAGGTGACTTCATCAGTAGCCCCCGAATAGATCGAGGTTTGAGTGAGGAAGGAGTTGGCAATCTTCCCGACCTGCTTTCTGGTGTTGTAAATGTGTTTTGCTCTGGATCAATGACTTTCAAGTGAGGGTGTCAACTTTCGTTCAGTCGCCTTGATCCATTCTTTATATCTGTCGAGTGAACTTTATGAACTTGGAGATTTCCGAGCGACGGATCGCAGGAGATCTTCCGTCTGACAAGTTGCCCTATGGTTAGCGGATTTAGTGGGATCCGAATTTTGGGAAGCGCACGAAGCGGAAAAGACCATGGTACTCGGATGGGATAAGGCAGGGACGCCTCGATTCCCATGCCGCCTTTTTCGCCACGTATCGCCTGCTCGACTGTTTCGGGATTTGACAGGATCGCCTGGGCCTACCTGTCGACCACTCGGAAGTGACCCCATATAAGGAAACCGGCGGAGGTTTTTTGAACAGTGCCTCCTCATTTTCTCCTCCCTCGCCTCCAGATTCATCCGCTGCGCCCACCAACTTGCCCGACACCGCTGCTCCGTTCCAGCCTCGTCGGCGACAATGGTGAAAGAGAAGACGGCGGCTTTGGAGCGGGCAAAGAAGGCAACGACGACGGCGAAGGTGAAGGGGAGAGCGACCAGTCGAGGGGGATCCTCGTCGAGGTCCCGCTTGCCGCAAGGTTGGATCCAGGGTGATTGGATCCGCTCGACCATCACCCAAAAGGATCTCGACGACCTGGCCGACGAAGGCCTGATTGCGCACGGGGCGGCGAGGCTTCCGGGGATGGAATGGCAGCCACAGCCTCAGGAGGGTGAGTGTGTCCTCTTGGCGACTCATGTAGACCGAGGGTTCTCTCTGCCACCGCATCTTTTCTTTCGAGGGTTTCTGTATTTCTTTGGGGCTCAGCTTCACCACTTTACCCCCAATTCCATTGCCTATCTCGTCGCTTTTGTGTCCTTGTGTGAAAACTTCTTGGGTTGTCGGCCGCACTGGGGCCTCTTCAAGCACATATTCACTTGTCGCTCTCAGACGATGAAAAAGGCCAGCCCCAACGACGAGAGAACTCAGGTAATCCAGATGTGTGGGGGTCTCGGGGTCCAGATGAGGAGTAAGAGCGCTTTTGCAGCTATGACCCTTCCCGAGTCAATCAGAGGGTGGCAGTCGACCTGGTTCTACTGCCAAGACCAGCCGACGCCAGGGCAGTCGACTGGGCTCCCTCCTTTCTCTATGAGTCGAGTGAACAAGCCATCCTCTCTGAAAGTAGTTCCGTAGGAGAAGGCTCGGGTTAAAATGTTGATGGAGCGAGTAGTCCAGTTGATTCGTGATGGCGTGACTGGCATGGACCTTCTGGAGGTTTTCCTTCGGCGACGCATCCAACCACTCCAGTACCTGGGCCACCCGATGTGGTTGTATTCTGGTACTGAAGACACCACTCGGGTTCACCCCGAAGAGGTCGGCGATGCCACACTAGAGAGGTGGATGACTGCCATCACAGGGAACAAGGACAACCCTCATGGAGCAAGGAGGATCCCGCCACTCGACCAATCTTATGAGGCAAACAAGGTATGATCACTTTTCTCCGATTGTATTCTCGTTCCGTCCGTTCTGTTTCATCGCGGACCAGTCAATTGACTTTTTGTCTTGATTGTTTTCTTTCAGGAAACCACCAAGTTGTACTCGATGCCCAACGGGGCGCAAGCACAGGCCGAAGAGGAGGAAGGAAGTGGAGGCGAAAGTCAAGAGGAGTGGGAGTCGGATGCTGATGAGGGTGATGAAGATGCAGGCTCCGATGAGGAGGAAGAGGAGGAGGAAGTTGTGCCTCCTTGTTCCGAAAGAAGGTCCAAGCTCGCCCACGACCCTTCGGCCGAACGCGGCAAGGGAGTCATGCCTGCTGGGCAGTCGACGAAACGCCCTCGGACAACTTCACCGGCGCCGACTGAAAAGGCATCGAAGCAACCCCGAGCAGCCCCGACAAAACCGGTGAAGGCCCTACCGAAGATGAGGATGGAGATTCCGACTGTTTCTGGGTAATGGCATAACTCATGTTTTTCATTCTTGGTCGACTCAATCGCTGACTGACTGATATTTGAAAATCGCAGTGCTGCTACTTCTGAGACTTCAGCCAGGCATGAGGATCAAGAAATGGAAGATGCTGCTACTTCTCATCCTTGTATGATCTGCGCGGTTTCGCTTTCGGTCGATTGAATCTTTATTTTTGACTTTGAACTTCTTATGCAGCTCCACCTAGTGTTGTCATCAATCTTCCTGGCGATGACGATGAAGCGCCACTGAGGCAGAGGAGGAGCAGGAAGGCGACTGTTGGCAAGGCTGCTCAGGTTGTGTCAGCACCTGGACCACTGATTCTAGAGGGGAGCAACGTTGCTCGGGCTACCGTGTCCTTTGCGGAGCCGTTGACGGTTGCCCGCCCTTCGTCGTCGAGTGCTGACCCGCCTTCTCTCTTCTCCACCTACCACGTCCCGGAGGACCAAGCAAGCGCTGCCAAGGAAGCCATATGCCAGGCCGGGATTATGATGGAGCAGGTGAAGGCGATCCGAACCGCCAGCCAAGCAGCTTATGACGCGAGTTCAGCTCTCCAGAGTAATGTCCAGGTTAGTTAAACATCGACTGGAAATCTTGAAATTTGTCATGCACCCACTGGGTGTGTCAATTCTACGGTGGACTGCTGGCAGTCGACTGTAGTCCTTGTGTTTTGAGATTTCTCACTTTACTTGTTTCACTCGAGCTTGGTCGAGTGGAACAATAAAACTGGTGGGGGCACGCTGAGTGCACCCATTGGGTGTAGTCCCCGAGACCGTGGTCGATTGTTGGCAGACGGCTATGGTCTGAATTTTTTTTACTGCTGACAGTTAACTGCTTCCGATCGACTGATCGACTCTGAGTCTAGCTGATAGAACTAGTGGGGGCACGCTGAGTGCACCCACTGGGTGTAGTCCCCGAGACTACAGTTGAATGTTTAGATTCAGCTATAGTCTTAGAAATACTACGATTTTTCTTTTAGTCACTCGGAAGTGATCTGTCGTTGATGTCTGTCGAGTGATCTTTCGCAGAAATCTTGTGAGTTTCTCGTTATACCGAATTGGAGAACAAGCATATCCAGCTTGAACTTGACCAGAAGCTTGTCCAAGAGAACTTTACAAAGTCGAAGGACGAGGCAAAAGGTATGTTTGGTGAGAATCTTGATGACTGTCCTTGCTTCTTGCCTGTCTCCGAGTCTGATCTTATTGTGATTTTTGCAGAAAAACTGAGGGATGCTCTGAAGAAGAAGGACCTTGACCTCGCCGAGGCGCAGAAAGCGGCTTCGGACAAGACAAAACTTGCAGAAGAGAAGTTGGCTTCTGTTAACAAACTTAAAGAGGAAAACACTAATCTGAAAGCTGCTCTCAACGTGGCCAACCAAGAAGTCACTCGACTGAAGAACGCCAATATGGTCCTGAGCGACAAAGCTGGCGAACTGCCGGGAAAGAAGAATGACTTGGAGGTTTATCTGGGAGGACTCGCCAAGAAGCTATTCCTCATGCTCGAAGGTAACCCCTTATCTCCGATTGGTAATTACTGACTTGCTGTAAGGGCATTAGCTTATCCTTGAATCGTGTCCACAGAATTTTGCCAAAACTTTGAAGAGGAGACTAGTCGAGTGGAGACTGGCTTGGATCCCATCAATTCTTCGGTGAAGGATGAAACCGCTATGAACGTGCTCCGCCTCGAGTCTTGCATTGCTGCAGTGATCGATTACCTTGCAAGACTGAAGGCCGCAACATCGCGCATCAACACATCGCTCTGGCCAGAAGAAACGCTTCAGAACGACCTTGAGTCGCTGATGACTCGACTGAACGAAGTTCCGAGTCGAGTGCAAGAATGGAAGAAGTCTTCTGCCAGGTGCGGTGCTGACGTCGCTCTGTCCTTGATCCGCGTCCACTGCAAGGAGGCCAGAGAAGACAAGATGGTGTCTCTCAAGGTGGCCAACACTAGGAAGCATGACTTCCGTTATTTCATGGAGACCTTCATCGCGGCTGCCACTCGGATCGCAGATGGGATCGACCTGGACGAGTTTGTTGCGCCTTCCAGCCCTCCGCAGGAGGGGTAAAAAACTTCTATGCTCGATGATTTGAATTTGCCTCGGAATACCGAGTGATTTTTGTAACCGACAAACTTTAACAGGCTTGATGCCTGAGTACTTCTGGGTCCGTAGGACGTTATCCGAACTTGATTTGCCGTCGAAATACGTTTGCTTCTTTCGGACAACCATCTTCTTTGGATTGGAGTATATTCTAGCATCTGTAATGCTCTTTTGCAGGTAGGAGTGAAGCACAAATTACAGTCGACTTGTGCTCGTCATGTTTGGGCGAGTGCTGGGTTGCAGCTAAGCCCCCGAGTGGGAGGTTTGCTCTCCACTCGGTAGGTTTTTTAGAAACTTAGACGAGCACTGGGCTGCAGCTAAGCCCCCCGAGTGGGAGGTTTGCTCTCCACTCGGTAGGTTTTTTAGAAACTTAGGCGAGCATTGGGCTGCAGCTAAGCCCCCGAGTGGGAGGTTTTCTCTCCACTTGGTAGGTTTTTTAGAAACTTAGGCGAGCACTGGGCTGCAGCTAAGCCCCCGAGTGGGAGGTTTGCTCTCCACTCGGTAGGTTTTTTAGAAACTTAGGCGAGCACTGGGCTGCAGCTAAGCCCCCGAGTGGGAGGTTTGCTCTCCACTCAGTAGGTTTTTTAGAAACTTAGGC
>NC_057798.1:622108021-622116914 GCF_018294505.1 Triticum aestivum
CTGCAGCTAAGCCCCCGAGTGGGAGGTTTGCTCTCCACTTGGTAGGTTTTTTAGAAACTTAGGCGAGCACTGGGCTGCAGCTAAGCCCCCGAGTGGGAGGTTTGCTCTCCACTCGGTAGGTTTTTTAGAAACTTAGGCGAGAACTGGGTTGCAGCTAAGCCCCCAAGTGGGAGGTTTGCTCTCCACTCGGTAGGTTTTTCGTGGCACGGCCTTGGAGGAGAAGGTAGCAGTCGACCCGCGCTTCCTCCTCCTTGCGGAACGCACGTTGTGTTTGTGACATAGCTCGGAAGGAGGAAGCAGGGGTCGACCTGCGCCTCGTCCTCCTTGCGAAGCGTACGATGTCTTTTATTCTTAGGCGAACACTAGGTTGCAGCTAAGCCTCCGAGTGGAAGGCTGGCTTACCACTCGGTAGGATTTTCAAAAACTTAGGCGAGCACTGGGCTGCAGCTAAGCCTCCGAGTGGAAGGCTGGCTTACCACTCGGTAGGATTTTCAAAAACTTAGGCGAGCACTGGGCCGCAGCTAAGCCCCCGAGTGGAAGGCTGGCTTACCACTCAGTAGGATTTTGTTTACTTAGGCGAGTACTTGGACTGCAGGTAAGCCTCCGAGTGGAAGGCTGGCTTACCACTCGGTAGGATTTTGTTTAACTTAGGCGAAACGGATTCGCAGCTAAGCCTTCGAGTGGAAGGCTGGCTTACCACTCGATAGGATTTTTTACAAGCTTAGGCGAAACGGGTTCGCAGCTAAGCCACCCACTGGGGGACAGATTTATGAGAACAAAAGCAATAACAATTACTGAGAAAATTATGAAACTCTTGTCTTTGATGAATACACTACAAGGGTACTTTTATTACAACTCATCCGGGTGAAAAACTTAAGTATAAAAAGGGCGGAGCAGGTCCGCATTCCATGCTCTGGGCTCGTCAATCTGGTGCTCGACATTATAAAGGCGGTATGCCCCATTATGGAGAACCTTGGTGATGACGAAGGGACCTTCCCAAGTAGGAGCAAGCTTGTGTGGTTTCTGCTGATCCACTCGGAGAACTAAATCTCCCTCCTGGAAAGCTCAACTCTTCACATTTCTGGCATGGAAGCGATGCAAGTCCTGCTGGTAAATGGTCGATCGGATCAAGGCCATCTCTCTTTCTTCTTCTAGAAGGTCGACCGCGTCCTGTCGAGCTTGCTCTGCTTCAGCTTCGGTGTAGAGTTCGACTCGGGGTGCGTTGTGAAGCAGGTCACTCGGCAAGACTGCTTCAGCTCCGTAGACCAAGAAGAACGGAGTCCTCCCAGTCGACCGGTTTGGCGTGGTCCTTAATCCCCAAAGCACCAACGGAAGTTCGTAGACCCATGCGCCAGCTGCGTGCTTGAGGTCGCGCATCAGTCGGGGTTTCAACCCTTTGAGAATTAAGCCATTTGCTCGTTCTGCTTGTCCATTCGACTGAGGGTGGGCGACTGAAGCATAGTCGACTCGTGTACCCTGAGATGCGCAGAAGGTTCTGAATTCTTCGGAGTCGAAGTTTGACCCATTGTCTGTGATGATACTGTGGGGAACTCCATATTTGAATACCAACTCCCTGATGAAGCTGACGGCGGTGCCGGCATCCAGATTCTTGATGGGTTTAGCCTCAATCCACTTAGTGAACTTGTCGACTGCTACCAATACATGGGTGTAGCCCTTTCTGCCTGTTCTCAGTGGTCCAACCATATCCAACCCCCATACAGCGAAAGGCCAGACGAGTGGAATGGTCTTCAAGGCTGAGGCGGGTTTGTGCGACATATTGGAGTAGAATGGACATCCTTCACACTTGTCGACTATCTCTTTCGCCATCTCATTTGCTCTGGACCAGTAAAAACCCGCTCGGTATGCTTTAGCCATGATGGTCCGAGAGGACGCATGATGGCCACAGGTCCCCGAGTGGATGTCGTTGAGAATCATTCGACCTTCTTCCGATGTTATGCATTTCTGGCTGACTCCAGTCGCACTTTCTCTGTACAACTGTCCCCTCATGACGGTGAAGGCTTTGGATCGGCGGACGATCTCTCGAGCTTCTTCTTCATTCTCGGGGAGCTCTTTTCTCAGAATATAGGCGATATAGGGCACTGTCCAGTCGGGAGTGATGACCAGAACTTCCATGATTAAGTCGACCACAGCTGGGACCTCGACTTCAGTCGGATCTGTGGCGCTTTTTGGCTGCGGGGCTTCCTCAGTGAAAGGATCTTCTTGAACCGACGGCGTGTGAACATGCTCCAAAAACACGCCACTCGGAATGGCTTCCCTCTTGGAACCTATCTTGGCCAAGTCATCGGTTGCTTGATTTTTCAGTCGGGGAACGTGATGGAGCTCTAATCCCTTAAATTTCTTCTCCAGCTTTATGACTGCATTGCAGTAACCAGTCATGGCTGGGCTTCTGACGTCCCACTCCTTCATCACTTGGTTGACCACTAAGTCCGAGTCACCGTAGACCATGAGGCGACGGACGCCGAGTGAAATGGCCATACGCAATCCGTACAAGAGTGCTTCGTATTCTGCTTCATTGTTGGAGGAATCAAAGTGAATCTGGAGTACATGTCTGAGCTTATCTCCTCGGGGGGAAACCAAGACCACTCCGGCACTGGAACCATTCAGCATTTTGGAGCCATCGAAGAACATATTCCAGTGCTCCGAATGAACTTGGGTCGGTAACTGCTGTTCAGTCCACTCGGCGAGGAAATTTGTTATTGCTTGGGACTTGATAGCTTTCTTTGCCTCAAATCTGATATCCAGGGGAAGAAGTTCAATCGCCCATTTTGCCACTCGACCGGTTGCGTCTCTGTTGTGCAGAATCTCTGATAAGGGGGCGTCGGTGACGATTGTGATGATATGATCAGAGAAGTAGTGAGCAACTTTCTTCGTGGTCATATAAATCCCATATACAAGCTTCTGATAGTGAGGGTATCGTTACTTGGATGGGGCCAGGACTTCGGAAATGTAATATACTGGGCGCTGAACTTTGAAGGCTTTCCCTTCTTCTTCCCGCTCGACCGTAAGGACAGTACTGACGACTTGTCCTGTGGCTGCAATGTAAAGCAGCAAAGGCTCTTTGCTGATTGGAGCAGCAAGCACCGGCTGGGTGGAAAGCAGGGTTTTTAACTCTGCAAACGCTGTGTCAGCTTCAGGAGTCCACTCGAACTTGTCTGACTTCTTCATCAGTCTGTAAAGAGGCAATGCCTTCTCACCGAGACGAGAGATGAATCGACTTAAAGCGGCCAAGCAACTAGTAAGCTTCTGAACATCGTGCAGATGCACAGGTCATTTCATTCGGAGTATTGTGCCTACTTTCTCTGGGTATGCATCGATTCCCCATTCGGAAACGAGAAAACCGAGTAATTTTTCCACCAGGAACTCCGAATGTGCACTTGGATGGGTTAAGCTTGATATCGTACCTCCTGAGGTTGGCAAATGTTTCAGCGAGGTCAGTCAACAGGTCGGAACCTTTCCGTGACTTGACCACAATGTCATCCATGTACGCTTCCACATTCCGACTGATTTGAGTGAGCAAACACTTCTGAATCATCCTCATGAACGTGGCTCCGGCATTCTTGAGGCCGAATGGCATGGTGACATAATAGAAGCACCCGAATGGGGTGATGAAAGCCGTTTTGATCGCATCGGGCCCAAACAGACGGATCTGATGGTACCCGGAATAAGCGTCCAAGAAAGACAGTCGCTCACATTCCGCAGTCGAGTCGACTATTTGGTCGATGCGGGGAAGAGGAAAATGATCTTTCGGGCAGGCCCGATTGATATGCTTAAAATCGATGCACATGCGAAGCGAATTGTCCTTTTTGGGGACCACGACATTGGCGAGCCACTCGGAGTGGTAAATCTCTCGGATAAACTCTGCTGCTAGGAGTCGAGCCACTTCCTCGCCAATGGCCTTCCTTTTCTGGACGGCGGACCGTCGCAGATGTTCCTTCACAGGTTTTGCCTTTGAATCGACTCATAGATGATGCTCAGCCAGTCCCCTGGGTACACCCGGCATGTCAGAAGGTTTCCATGCAAAGATGTGCGCTTCTTCCTATTTTGGGTCGAGTGTTGTGGAGATATGAGTCGGGGCAGCATTAGGGTCGGTCGGGTGGATGTGAACGGGTTTTGTCTCATCGGACGACTGGAACGCTGATTCCGTAGCAGGCTTTTTGGCTTGCAAAAAATCACTCGGGTCTGCATTCCTTTGGTGTTCCTGCCACTCTTCTGCTACCATCTGAGCATCGGTGATCTTTGAGCCTTTCTGGAAGCACTCTTCTGCCTTCTTGCGATTACCAGTGACAGTAATCACGCCTTTAGGGCCAGGCATCTTTAGTTTGAGGTACACGTAACATGGTCGAGCCATAAAACGCGCATAAGCTGGCCTGCCCAAAATTGCATGATAGGCACTCTGGAAATCCACAACCTCAAATGTCAGCTTCTCCTTGCGGAAATTCTTTGAATCACCAAAAACTACATCAAGGGCAATCTGGCCGAGTGATGTGGCCTTCTTGCCAGGGATGACTCCATAAAAACTCATGTTGCTTGTGCTCAGTCTGGACATCGGAATGCCCATCCTTTCAGCGTCTCAACATACAGTATATTCAAACTGCTGCCGCCATCCATCAACACTTTGGTCAGTCGAGTGCCCTCAACGACTGGGTCGACCACCAACGCTTGCCTCCCAGGGGTGGCTATGTGCGTGGGGTGATCAGATTGGTCGAACATAATGGCAGTCTGAGACCACTTCAGGTAATTGGGTGTTGACGGAGCAGCCATATTCACCTTCCGGTTTATAACTTTTAGTCGGTTTTTGCTCTCAACATCGGCAAAAATCATCAAGGTGGAATTGACCTGCGGATATTCCTCGTCACTATCCTCCTTGTCCTCAACCTTGTCTGACTCTTTTTCTTTGTCCTTGGGCTGCTTCCCTTGAAACTGCTGTATCAGGAGTCGACACTGTCGAGTGGTATGCTTCGGGTAAATAAAATTACCCTCTTCGTCTTTCTTGGTGTGGATGTGACATGGTAAATCCAACACGTCATTTCCTTATTTATATTTTACTTTCTTGGGGTTCCAAGGCCCCTTGGGTTTCCCTTTGAACTTTCCTTGGTTCAGGGCCAAGGCTTCTCCAGGTGCGGCTGGCTCAGCTTTACGCTTTTGCTTCCGACTGGAATTTCCGCCTCCGGTGTCCTGGGCGACTGACTTGTGCTTGCCGCTCCGGAGCCGATCCTCTTCCTCACCATTGGCATATTTGGTGGCTATCTCCATCATTCGACTCAGAGACATGTCTCCGGTTCGGCCGAATTTCAGGCTTAGCTCTCTGTACTTTACGCCCTCCTTGAAGGCGCAAACTGTCTGGTGATCAGATACATTTTCTACTGTGTGATGCAGTGTGATCCATTTCTGGATGTAATCCCTTAGAGTCTCATTCGACTTCTGTACACAAGATTGCAGCTCTGTCAGTCCCGCCGGCCGCTTGCACGTTCCTTTGAACGTCCTGACAAACACTTGGGAGAGGTCCTCCCACGTGTAGATGCTGTTAGGTGTCAACTGATTTAGCCATGCCCTGGCTGACCCTTCCAACATGAGAGGCAGATGTTTCATGGCCACCTCGTCATTTCCGCCGCCGATCTGAACAGCCACTCGGTAGTCCTCAAGCCAAGTATCAGGCTTGGACTCACCGTTGAACTTGCTGACTCCAGTCGCCAACCTGAAGTTGGGAGGAATCACCGCGGCTCTGATGGCTCTGCTGAAACACTCTGGTCCGGAGACGTGCACTCGGCTGTTGGTGGGTACATCTCTGTCATTACCCTCTCTGTGGGCTCTGTTCCGGTCGACCAGACCTTGAACGATGATGGATCTCGCATCAAAGTCTGGTTCCTGGGGTCGACCGGAATTCTTCGCCCGCCACTGTGCTGGCGTCTGTCATCCTGTTGTCGAGGCATATATGATCCACCCCTAGGGGGAGGAGTGGGCACTCGACGTCGATCATTGCGATCGAATCGGTGATCATACTGCTCATAGTTCCTGTACTGATCGTGCCGGTCGCCATGCCCTTCATGCCTCGGGGGTGATCTGGGGCTATGAGCCGACTGGACCGTATTCGCCGCCACGGATCTGCTATAAATCCTGTTCCGCGACTGCGACACAGTCAAATTCTGATCTCCTGCTGCCCGGAGCAAATCCTTGATCTGCAACAAGCCTCTGCCAGCCTCTGACTCGGAAGGCTGAATCGACTCCGCTATACGGGTTGCTGCTGCCAAATTCTGGATCGGAATGCGGTATACCTGAGTCGGAGGTTTAAAGAGTTGGTGTCGACTGGAGTTTGGAATCCGTTGCCGCACGCGCTCGTCGAGTGCCCGCTGAAAGTTCTCCAGTCGAGTGTGCTCAGCCAGGTTGGCCAAGCGCGCGTCCTCTAAGGCGCGAGCCTCAGGGGTTTCACCAACGATCGGAGTATGAAGCGCATCCATGTTCCGGCGGCGAAGCTCTTCCCTCTGCTGCGAGTCGAGGGGCTCGGGCCGGTACTCCTCATGGTCGTGCGACGGATCGCCTCCGCCGTTGCCTCCTTCGGTGCCAGGAAAGCCGGGGGGAACGTGCGGCCCATTGACCATCAGGACCTCCGCCGCCGGATCACTGCTGTCGCATTCGGATGCAGTCTCTGCGGAGCCAGTCGACAGGTCGAACAGGCCGTAAAGAGATTCGTCGGGCTCGATTGCCGCGACTTGGGCAATGGTCGATTGGCGAGCCACTGCGTGCCTCACCCACCGCTGAAGCCTCGACCGACCAGAGCGCTTGCGCCGGCGGGAAGCTGGGAGGGAGGATGACACGAAAACCGGCCGATACTGAGTCGACGGTTGCCACAGAAGGACGCCGCGGACGCATGCTCGAAAGTGCGTAGCTCCGCGGACTGGGAGCGCATCCACGTCGAGCGGAGCCTCCTGCAGCCAGGCAGAGTCGTCGGCGACGAATGTGAGCGCGCCGAGATGGATCTCGCGACCCTCAACCAAAACTCCACCTGAAACCATGATGATGGGAATTGAAAAGATTGCAACTTCTCCAACAAGTCGCTAAGACACCCGCCCCACGGTGGGCGCCAATTGTCGTGGTTCTAAGTCTAACAGTAGAATAGGGGGTAGGTATGGAGAGGCAAGATCCTAGCTATGGAGAAGTTGCGCACGCAAGTGTTTTACGAGTTCAGGCCCTTCTCGGAGGAAGTAACAACCCTATGTCTCGAAGCCCGGAGGCGGTCGATAGGATTATATGTGTGAGAGTTACAGGGGTGCGAACCCTTCTACCAGTGAAGGGGGTGGCTTATATAGAGGACGCCAAGACCCCAGCCAGCCCACGTAGCAGAGGGTTAAAGTACATTAAGGTCTCGCGTTACTGGTAACGCCTTACATAAAGTGTCATCATGACTATTAAGACTACTTGATTACAGACCGTTTGGGTACAGAGTAGATCTTGAACTCCTGGTGGTCGAGTGAGTCTTCATGGTCGAGTGTCTTCAGGTTCGTCGAGTGTCTTCTAGTCCATCGAGTGGAGTTCCTCTTGGTCGACTGAAAGACGACTTCTCCCAAAGGATGTCCTTAGGGAGGGTACCTTGGTCAGGTTCAATGACTCTACCCTAGGTACGTGACTTCATCATCGAGTACCTGCAGCATGGGGTCGAGTTCGTCAACCTCGCCGTGGCCGCGGCAAGAACTTGGAAGATCTCGCCGCCGCAGGAAGCCCTCCATCCCCGGAACGCCACGGACCGGCTCGTCGAGGTCGGCGCCTACAGGGACGGGAACCTCGCCGAGCTCCACGAGCCCGGGCACGGAGAGGTAGGCCAATATGCTGCACGCGCTCTCCGTGCGGAAAGCGAGCGCCGGCACGCCGAGCTCCTCCGCGATATCGATGGCGAACGGCAGCAAGCCATCGACCACGACGCACGACACCGGCGGGAACCCGCCATCAGCGTGGCTTCCAGCGGAGAGCGCCGGGGCGAGCAGGGCGCGGTACGCGGCGCTGGCGCTCGGCCTCAGGGACCTGCCGATCTCGCTGAGGTGGGCGACCGAGCGCGGGTGGTCGTCGGGGAGGCCGTCCGGCACGGACGCGAAGCGGAGGCGTGGCGAAGCGGCACGGTCGACCCGGCGGAGGTTGTGCTCCGTGTGCAGGAAGGTGACGTGCACGCCGGCGCCGAGGAGGCCCGCGGCGAAGGGGAGCATGGAGTTGATGTGGCCCTGCAGCGGCCAGGGGAACACCAGCACGTGCACCGGCGCCATGTCCGCTGGCCTGTCCTCCATCGCCTGGTACTGGTTCTTCTTACCGCTGCGCGTCAAGTGCGTTCTGCCAAATACAACTCAGCGAGCGCCGGCGGTTTTAACTTTTAAAATGCAGCGTGGTTTGAATTGCATCGATTGACAAAGTATTTAACCGGTCAGCTGTTGCTGCGCCTGCGCTTTTGTATTTCTTTTTTTGCAAGTGGGAGCATCGCGTTCCAGTTTCTGCTCTGCTTTACTTGCTGAAGGGCGAGCACGACCGGCTCATCATTTTTCTTTTCCTTCGAATCCGCTGAAAGAGGCCGGAGCCCGGCTAAGAATTATATACGGAATATACTGATCAATTGACGGAATTAACAAAATTGAAATTGGAGAAACTATTACAGTACATATACAACACGTTTTGCTAGCTTTGCTGAGTTCATGGGCAACAAGATTTGTTTCTCTAAAACAGTGCTCAAAACTAGTCACCCAAAATTGGCATGCAATATGGTAGCCAGGAGTCATCAAAGATGACAGCAGCACTCCGAAGTACATACACTAATAATTGGTTAATTTTAAATTTGACCATCATGCCCTTCAAGCAGCTCACTACTTAGTGCTGTGTGTTCTCTTCTAATGTTTTT
>NC_057798.1:622116959-622120406 GCF_018294505.1 Triticum aestivum
AAATATAAGGTTGGCAGCCAGCCACCTTTCTTTTCAAAAAAAAAAAGCCGAAGATAGGGGGCGGGGGTTGTACCGAAGCAGAAGGGCAACAAACCCAACACTGTTCAAATAAAAAAGAAAAAAAAGGCAAGCAAGCAAACTAAATGTCATATCGACTATGCAGTCGAATGTACCCTCCATTACATTGTACGACCAACTCAAACGTACTTGAAATTCTCAAACAGGAAATTATAGAAAGTTAATAACAGAGACTACACATGCATGCCTGGTGTCAGGCAGTTTGCGATGGCCCAGCCAGCCAATCCATGACTTTGTGATCCATGGTGCACTTACATGGCTCCTGAGGATTAATGTTGTGTTCGCCACAATTTGAGCAGTCCATGAACTCGCCAAGCTCAAACTTTGAGTTCCAGATAAAGGCCTTGAGCCTGGAAGCTTTATGAAGCACACTGCTTGAGATGGCTGAAGTCTCATAACCTGATATATCAAGATACTCAAGCTCCTCTAGGCAATCCAGGAATTTTATTATTGCGGCACAGGACATATCAGAATTTGGTATCTCGAGCTTCTTCAGCCGCGGAAGGGACTCGCAAATTACGGAGGCCATATCTTCATCCACATAGAGAGCAAACACTTTCAGTTCCAGAAAGTCTGTGCAACATTGGTGCACATGGAGGAGGACATCATAATTAATGAGACTCTCATCCACCGCCATGCCTTTAAGTGACTGAAGTTTGGTGATCGCCATACAGAAGTCATCAGAAGTCATACATGTGGTAGGAAAGCTGAAATAGTGCAGGTTTGGGCTCCTGTATAAAACATCCGGAAAAGCATTTAGCTGCAATCAGTTTTTGTAACGACCATAAGCATGCCAATAAAAAATCCCGTGTCAAACAAATGCCGTACTGCCACATATAAATTATATACCATATTACAACATCCAGTCAGGAGCCCTGACTGCGGTTGACTGGGCTGTTGACCAGTCAAAAACCAGTGCAGGATTGTTTCTTGTCCGGTTTTGAAATTTGAGGTTGTAAAGTAGACGGTTTTGTAGTTCAGGGTTGTATATTAGACTTTGGTGGTAGTTCAAGGTTGTAATATTGACTTCTCTCAAAACCAAATGCACCTGAGTTTACAAAAATCATGTTGAATCAGTTTTGCAAGTTTGCAGGGTTTTTCACCGAAAATATCAGAACCACAAATAAAAATGCACTAACAAATAATATCATTCATTAAAGCATCATGACCAGATTGTCAAAAGATAAACATCAAGAACCAAATATTCAACTGACCACGTAAAACTTCTGACCAATATCTAGACGAACTTCATAACCATGATATGTCTCATTGTTCCAAACAGTAGATCACCTTGTCACATGTGTACACTAGGTGTGGCTTGAATGTACAGGTATGCAACCAACTATCAATTCAAGAATATTGTTCAAGACAAAACATTGCAGATTACAGATATACGACAGACTGTTGATCTGTCCATGACATTCACTCTAGAGGTAAATATAACTTATGTTTAACTCGTATTCAACACATATGTTTCTTTGCGCCAATTACAAGAATAATTAAGTTGAAGTTTGCAATTAACTTTTAAGAATCCCAGGGCATGGAATAAACGAATAGGAATCAAACAAATTGCAAGAAGAAAAATAAACTTAACATATTAAAAGCTGAGAACACTAGCTTCTTTTGTGATTTGCACAGCAGAGTCACCTTAACATGTTATGTGATATAATAACTTAAGAAGTCATCAACTCTTCAGTTCTCACAGGGAAATTTAATTCATGAAACACACTATTCACACCGCTGCTTCTCTTTCTTACTTTCAGTTTTTTTTTCTAAAATGTACCAAACTAACATTACATGAGCACAATAAGACTGCCTATGATGGTTGGTTTACCATCAAAGCAAGCTGCGAGGATGGTTATAAGGAAAAGCAAGGGATACAGAGGCAACAGGTCGGAGGTGGTGGGAAGGCGAACCCTAAACAGCAAGACTGAGCTGGTAAGGTGCAGCAAGGATGTAAGCATGCAGCTCAGTACTTCAAGAATTTATCAAGGAGCACTAGGACATTAAGAAAATGAGAAAAAACAGGGCGAAACACATAGAACGGATGAAACATGGCAAGGAATGGGGTAGGAGACAATTGCAGTTCAGCAGCAGCATCTAGTAAAATGCAAACAGAATGGCATCCCACAGGATGCCAACCAGGTTGGGCCAACAAGGATGTGAATATGTGGGCAATAGGGGCTGGGCAGGTTGTGCATTGTGAATACATCTTTTTTATGCAGAAATAATTTGAAGCATGTGGTAACAATGTGACCACCAACAAGGATATTGACAAAACCTATTTTCAAGCAGAGGTTCACAAGCGAGTACTATTACCACACAGATACAACAACCATGCGTTATAAGGCTCTCGTACTACTGAGTCAAAACAGACATTTTAAATAATTAACAAGAAATACATCAGCTTAAAACATCTACTAATAACAAATCTCAAAAAATGGCATGCTAGCTTCAGTGTTACAGCCACCACGTGCCACATTGACGGCCAAACCTCATCTTTAAAACCATCATCCCTCATCTTTCATGTAACTAATTGTCTAATTTATTAACTTCTGATAGTTAAAGGACCACAATTTTAAAATACAAGTCCAAGAACTTAATTGGCAATTGAAAGCTATCACTGCCAGAAGCACTTCATTTTCATTATGATTCACCAAAACATTGTCAACAAAAAAGATCATAAGTTTATTATGACTACATTGGGAACGATTATTTTCATTGTTCGAATCATGTAAACTGCAAATCCCTCTTCAATTGCACTTCTGCCCCCTATGGTAACCTAAATATCCCCTGTGGCAAATTCCCTCTTCAATTTTACTATATCACTGCCAGCGGCACTTGATTTTCATCATGATTCAACTAAACATTGTCAGTAAATAAATAGAAGTTTATTATGAGCCCATTGGGAATTATGAGTTTCATTAATCAAATGATGCAAACTGCAAACTCCCTCTTCAATTTCACTACTATTCCCTCTGGTAACTTCTACACATATGAGGTTGAAAAACGATACCAACATATAACTACATAAACATAGCAGTTGAAACGAAAAACTGTCCATAAGAATTGTGTTCCAGAGCATTCAGGATTCTACAGACTAGGTTACAAAGTATCAAATTCACTTGGATACTCAAAAAAAAATCTTTGTCAAAAAAAGATTAGGTAAATTTGCACAAAAATATGTGTAAACCTAGAAAAATATCACAGAAATTAATAGCAATTTCACTCCATTCAAATTTAATGACATGACACTTCACCATTTGAACTGACAAAACAATCTAAAAATGAAATATCAGTAGCTACTCCATAAGAAAAAAATCACACAGGAAACTAATCACGTTAATATGAATTTGATGGTAATGTTGC
>NC_057798.1:622120617-622123472 GCF_018294505.1 Triticum aestivum
AAAGTTTTATAAAATGAACATTCAGAAACTTGGAGGTCCCATATGAATTTACAGATGAACAATCATAATCCTAATTAGATCATGTCAAATCCTATGGAATTGTGCTGGCCCATAAAGGAATTAAAAGAGACATTTCCACAAACACGCATTGTACAGCTACGTTACTAGAATCCTCAATTGCACTACAGAAAATTGCGATTAGTACAAATTTACAGGCACAGTTCCACGTTATCAGTATAGCTATATTTAGTTCTACACAGATCAACCGATCATATGAGTTATCACAGAAAATACCACATTTAATAATAAGTTAATCGAATACAAGAAGGTATGGCAGTAGGATAACCTAATCAATTTTATGCAGTAAATGACTACAGCGGAATGAACAGCACAGGGACTGCGCAAACAAGATTACAGGAACAAGGGCAAAGAAGCTTCACCTCTCGGCGAGGAACATGAGGTGCTCTTCATCGGCAAACTCAGGGAGGAGCACAGCCTCCATCCGACCATCTGCCCGCGTTGCGGCGACCTCAAGGTCGCCGGTGAGAGCGGCCTGGACGGAGATGCTCCCTCTGGTGGCACCGGTCCCAGCCGCGCGCCGGGCGGAGGTCCGGGCTGTCCAGTCCCGGAGATCAACGCGGCGCCATGCGAGCGGGTCGCGAGCGGCGGCCCACCACGCAGAGCAGGTACGGGGTGCGCCGCCAGAAAGTAAATCGGGGGCGCCCACGCGGGACATAATCGCCACAAGGAGGTCGTGCTGCAGCTCCCCCCACGGCCGGACCGCCGCCGGCGCCATGGACGGTCGGAGAGCGGTAGGTTTCTTTTTCTTTCGCAAATGGAGAGGTAGGTTGTGGGGTGTACCAGCGAGAATGCCGACCGTGCCTATGTTTTTTACAAATATAACCTTAGAGTATCTCTAGCATATCCATCCGGCATAATAACCGCCGGTTTATAAAACAAAGGCAATTTCGACCATCCAAAAAAAGGTTGCGGGATCCTGCGTACTCCGGATCGTTTTCGCCAAGGGCAGTACTCTACGCCGGCGCACCGGCGGAACGTTTCGGCCGGTCCAACCAGAGCCACTCGATCTGGACATGCGTAACCGTCAGATCTGCCCCACATCTCCTATCGTCATCCTCCCCATGGGAAAAAAGAGGAGACACAAAAAGCAGACGCCACCGCCGCTCGCGGGATCCCGCACTCTGGCATGCGCTTCTCTCGCTTGGACCACCGCTGCCCCTGCTCGTCGCCGGCGCTCGCAGCCTCGCCGCCGCCGGCGAACCAAAAACACCACCCGCCTTCATCGCCGACACTGAAGTGAAAAATGCCGGTTCCAGCAAAATCAAAATACGGTGGTAGCAAAATTTTAGGATGGTTCCAGCAAAAACAAAGGGTGGTAGCAAAAACTCTTGATGTTTCCATGAAGACTCTGGTAGTAGCAAAAACTCCGGTGGTAGCAAATGGCATCTCCGGTAGTAGCAAAAATCCGAGACGGTTGTAGAAAAAAAAACTATCGCCGCCGTTGAGCAACACCGCCGTGGGTGGATGTAGCAAAAAATGTCTTCAGTTCCAGCAAAATCAAAATATGGTTGTAACAAAAAAGACTGGAAAAACAGAAGATGTATGTAGCAAAAAATCGACAAACACCGGTAGTAACAAAAAATCAAAACGGTTGTAGCAAAATGGTTCATCGGTTGCAGCAAAAATCACCTAGTAGCAAAAATTTGGGCGGGGGTGGTAGCAAAAGCATGGGCCAGTTCCAGCAAAAACAAAACATGGTTGTAGCAGAAAAAAAAGCAAGTTCCAACAAAAAATGAAGCTGGTTCCAGCACCCGACAAAGCCGGTAGTAGCATCGGATATCGCTGGTTCCAGCACTCGACGCTAGAGAAGTCCGTCGCAGCTCGGCCACCGGAGGTCCAGCACCCCCCGATGCCCGTCGCAGCACGGCGCTCGGGGTCCCGCAGCTAGCACGGCTTCAGGTGGAAGGAGGGGAGAGGTGGGGAGCGCCCATGGCGAAGGAGGCGGAAGGAGAGGGAGAGGTAGGCAGCGTCAATGGGGAGGGGAGGTGGAAGAAGGAGAGGGAGGCAGGAGCAGCGGCGTGGGCAGGAGGAAGAAAAGGGATAAGGAAGCAGGGCGGTGTGTGGCCAGCAGTCGCGCTGAAGAGATAAGGGAGCAGGGCGGTGTGCGGGGCCCTTGTGGGGATGACGTGTCCCTTCCTGCGTTAGCGCTACGCGCGGTGTGAGCGAGTCGACCGGCCGAATTTTGGGCCGGTGCGCCGGGTACAAGCGTTTACCTTTCGCCAACTACGAGATTCACCCTTGTTTTTGCTAGATCCTCTCTCCTTGGCGCGAACCAACTTCCGCCCGCTTCCGTTCCCGCCTCCCGCGCCGCAGCCGCTGTTGGGGAACGTAGTAATTTTAAAATTTTCCTACGCACACGCAAGATCATGGTGATGGCATAGCAACGAGAGGGGAGAGTGTTGTCCACATACCCTCGTAGACTGTAAGCGGAAGCGTTATGACAACGCGGTTGATGTAGTCGTACGTCTTCACGAATCGACCGACCCAAGCACCGAACGTACGGCACCTCCGTGTTCAGCACACGTTCAGCTCGATGACGTTCCCCGGGCTCCAATCCAGCTAAGCGTCGGGGATGAGTTCCGTCAGCACGACGGCGTGGTGACGATAATGATGTTCTCTCGGCGCAGGGCTTCGCCTAAACTCCGCGACGATATGACCGAGGTGGAATATGGTGGAGGGGGGCACCGCACACGGCTAAGGAACGATCCGTAGATCAACTTGTGTCTCTTTGGGGTGCCCCCCCCCCTCCCGCCCCCGTATATAAAGGAGCAAGG
>NC_057798.1:622123978-622152072 GCF_018294505.1 Triticum aestivum
CGGGACTCCGAACAAACTTCGGTACATCAAAACTTATAAACTCATAATAAAACTGTCATCGAAACGTTAAGCGTGCGGACCCTACGGGTTCGAGAACTATGCAGACATGACCTCGAACTATTCTCGGTCAATAACCAATAGCGGAACCTGGATGCCCATATTGGCTCCTACATATTCTACGAAGATCTTTATCGGTCAAACCGCATAACAACATACGTTGTTCCCTTTGTCATCGGTATGTTACTTGCCCGAGATTTGATCGTCGGTATCCAATACCTAGTTCAATCTCGTTACCGGCAAGTCTCTTTACTCGTTACGTAATGCATCATCCCGTAACCAACTCATTGGTCACATTGCTTGCAAGGCTTATAGTGATGTGCATTACCGAGAGGGCCCAGAGATACGTCTCCGACAATCGGAGTGACAAAACCTAATCTCGAAATACGCCAACTCAACATGTACCTTCGGAGACACCTGTAGTACTCCTTTATAATCACCCAGTTACGTTGTGACGTTTGGTAGTACCCAAAGTGTTCCTCCGGTAAACGGGAGTTGCATAATCTCATAGTTACAGGAACATGTATAAGTCATGAAGAAAGCAATAGCAACATACTAAACGATCAAGTGCTAGGCTAACGGAATGGGTCATGTCAATCACATTATTCTCCTAATGATGTGATCCCATTAATCAAATGACAACACATGTCTATGGTTAGGAAACATAACCATCTTTGATTAATGAGCTAGTCAAGTAGAGGCATAGTAGTGACTATATGTTTCTCTATGTATTCACACATGTATCATGTTTCCGGTTAATACAATTCTAGCATGAATAATAAACATTTATCATGAAATAAGGAAATAAATAATAACTTTATTATTGCCTCTAGGGCATATTTCCTTCAGTCTCCCACTTGCACTAGAGTCAATAATCTAGTTCACATCGCTATGTGATTTAACACCAATATTCACATCTGCATGTGATTAATACTCATAGTTCACATCATCATGTGATCAACACCCAAAGGGTTAACTAGAGTCAATAATCTAGTTCACATCGCTATGTGATTAACACCCAAAAGAGTACTAAGGTATGATCATGTTTTGCTCGTGAGAGAAGCTTAGTCAACGGGTCTGTCATATTCAGAGCCGTATGTATTTCGCAAATATTCTATGTCCACAATGCTCTACACGGAGCTACTCTAGCTAATTGCTCCCACTTTCAACATGTATCCAGATTGAGACTTAGAGTCATCTGAATTGGTGTAAAAGCTTGCATCGTTGTAACTTTTACGACGGGCTCTTTTGTCACCTCCATAATCGAGAAACATCTCCTTAGTCCTCACTAAGGATATTCTTGACCATGTCCAGTGATCTACTTATTAGATCAAAATTGTATTCCTTTGCCAAACACAGAGCAAGGTATACAATAGGTCTGGTTCACAGCATAGCATACTTTATAGAACCTATGACTGAGGCATAGGGAATGACTTTTCATTCTCTTTCTATTTTCTGCGATGGTCGGGTCTTGAGTCTTACTCAACTTCACACCTTGTAACACAGGCAAGAACTCCTTCTTCGACTGTTCCATTTTGAACTATTTCAAAAAATTTATCAAGGTATGTACTCATTGAAAAATCTTATCAAGCGTGTTGATCTATCTATATAGATCTTGATGCTCAATGTGTAAGCAGCTTCACCGAGGTCTTGCTTTGAAAAACTCTTTATTCAAGTATCCTTTCATGCTATCCAGAATTTCCATATCATTTCCAATTAACAATATGTCATCCACATATAATATTAGAAATGCTACAGAGCTCCCACTCACTTTCTTGTAAATACAGGCTTCTTCAAAAGTCTGTATAAAACCATATGCTTTGATCAACTCATCAAAGCATATATTCCAACTCCAAGATGCTTGCACCAGTCCATTGATGGATTGCTAGAGCTTGCACACTTTGTTAGCATCTTTAGGATTGACAAAAACTTTCTGGTTGCATCATATACAACTCTTCTTTAATAAATCCATTAAGGAATGCAGTTTTGACATCCATTTGCCAGATTTCATAAAATGTGGCAATTGCTAACATGATTCAGACAGACTTAAGCTTCGATACGAGTGAGAAAATCTCATCGTATTCAACACCTTGAACTTGTTGAAAACATTTCACAACAAGTCGAGCTTAGTAGATAGTAACACTACTATCAATGTCCGTCTTCCTCTTGAAGATCCATTTATTTAACATGGCTTGATGATCATCGAGCAAGTCAATCAAAGTCCATACTTTGTTCTCATACATGGATCATATCTCAGATTTTATGGCCTCAAGCCATTTCGTGGAATCTGGGCTCATCATCGCTTCCTCATAGTTCATAGGTTCATCATGGTCTAGTAACATGACTTCCAGAACAGGATTACCGTACCACTCTGGTGCGGATCTTACTCTGGAAGACCTACGAGGTTCTGTAGTAACTTAATCTGAAGTTTCATGATCATCATCATTAACTTCCTCACTAATTGGTGTAGTAGTCACAGGAACAGATTTCTGTGATGAACTACTTTCCAATAAGGGAGCAGGTACAGTTACCTCATCAAGTTCTACTTTCCTCCCACTCACTTCTTTCGAGAGAAACTCCTTCTCTAGAAAGGATCCATTCTTAGCAATGAATAACTTGCCTTCCGATCTGTGATAGAAGGTGTACCCAATAGTTAACTTTGGGTATTCTATGAAGACGCACTTCTCCGATTTGGGTTTGAGCTTATCAGGTTGATTTTTTTTATATAAGCATCGCAACTCCAAACTTTAAGAAACGACAACTTAGGTTTACTGCTAAACCATAGTTCATACGGTGTCGTCTCAACGGATTTAGATGGTGCCCTTTTAAACGTGAATGCAGCTGTCTCTAATGCACAACCCCAAAACGATAGTGGTAAAACCGATAAGAGACATCATAGATTGCACCATATCCAATAAAGTGCGGTTACGACATTCGGACACACCATAACGTTGTGGTGTTCCAGGTGGCGTAAGCTGTGAAATTATTCCACATTGTTTTAACTGAAGACCAAACTCGTAACTCAAATATCCGTCTCCGCAATCAGATCGTAGAAACTTTATTTTCTTGTTACGATGATTTTTCCACTTCACTCTGAAATTCTTTGAACCTTTCAATTATTTCGGACTTATGTTTCATCAAGTAGATATATCCATATCTTCTCAAATCATTTTGTGAAGGTCAGAAAATAACGATACTTGCCACGAGCATCAACACTCATTGGATCGCATACATCGGTATGTATTATTTCCAATAAGTCAGTAGCTTGGTCCATTGTTCCGGAGAACGGAGTTTTTAGTCATCTTTCCCAAAAAGCACGGTTCACAAGCATCAAATGATTCATAACCAAGTGATTCCGAAAATCCATCTTTATGGAGTTTCTTCATGCGCTTTACACCGATATGACCCAAACGGCAGTGCCACAAATAAGTTGCACTATCATTATCAACTTTGCATCTTTTGGCATCAATATTATGAATATGTGTATCACTACGACCGAGATCCAACAAACTATTTTCATTGGGTGTATGACCATCAAAGGTTTTATTCATTTAAACAGAACAACAATTATTTTCTGATTTTAAATGAATAACCGTATTGCAATAAACATGATCAAATCATATTCATGCTCAACACAAACACCAAATAACATTTATTTAGGTTCAACACTAATCTCGAAAGTATAGGGAGTGTGCGATGATGATCATATCAATCTTGGAACCACTTCCAACATACATCGTCACTTCACCCTCAACTAGTTTCTGTTTATTCTGTAACTCCTGTTTCGAGTTACTAATCTTAGCAACCGAACAAGTATCAAATACTCAGGGGTTACTATAAACACTAGTAAGGTACACATCAATAACATGTATATCAAATATACCCTTGTTCACTTTGCCATCCTTCTTATCCACCAAATATTCAAGGCATTTCCGCTTCTAGTGACCATTTCCTTTGTAGTGTAAGTACTCAGTTTCAGGCTTTGGTTTAGCTTTGGGCTTCTTCATGGGAGTGACAACTTGCTTGTCATTCTACTTGAAGTTCCTCTTTCTTTCCCTTTGCCCTTTTTCTTGAAACTAGTGATCTTGTCAACCATCAACACTTGATGCTCTTTCTTGATTTCTAACTTCGTTGATTTCAACATCACGAAGCGCTCGGGAATCGTTTTCGTCATCCCTTGCATACTATAGTTCATCACAAAGTTCTACTAACTTGGTGATGGTGACTAGAGAATTCTGTCAATCACTATCTTATCTGGAAGATTAACTCCCACTTGATTCAAGTGATTGAAGTACCCAGACAATCTGAGCACATGCTCACTAGTTGAGCGATTCTCCTCGATCTTTTAGCTATAGAACTTGTTGGAGACTTCATATCTCTCAACTCGGGTATTTGCTGGAAATATTAACTTCAACTCTTGGAACATCTCATATGGTCCATGACATTCAAAACGTCTTTGAAGTCCCGATTCTAAGCCGTTAAGCATGGTGCACTAAACTATCAAGTAGTCATCATATTGAGCTAGCCAAACGTTCATAACGTCTGCATCTGCTCCTGCAATAGGTCTGTCACCTAGCGGTGCATTAAGGACATAATTCTTCCGTGCAGCAATGAGGATAAACCTCAGATCACGGATCCAATCCGCATCATTGCTACTAACATCTTTCAACACAATTTTCTCTAGGAACATATCGAAATAAACATATGAAAGCAACAACGCAAGCTATTGATCTACAACATAATTTGCAAAATACTACCAGGACTAAGTTCATGATAAATTTAAGTTCAATTAATCATATTACTTAAGAACTCCCACTTAGACAGACATCTCTCTAGTCATCTAAGTGATTACGTGATCCAAATCAACTAAACCATGTCCGATCATCATGTGAGATGGAGTAGTTTCAATGGTGAACATCACTATGTTGATCATATCTACTATATGATTCACGTTCGACCTTTCGGTCTCCGTGTTCCGAGGCCATATCTGTATATGCTAGGCTCGTCAAGTATGACCTGAGTATTCCGCGTGTGCAACTGTTTTGCACCCGTTGTATTTGAACGTAGAGCCTATCACACCCGATCATCACGTGGTGTCTCAGCACGAAGAACTTTCGCAACGGTGCATACTCAGGGAGAACACTTCTTGATTATTGGTGAGAGATCATCTTAAAATGCTACCGTCAATCAAAGCAAGATAAGATGCATAAAGGATAAACATCACATGCAATCAATATAAGTGATATGATATGGCCATCATCATCTTGTGATTGTGATCTCCATCTTCGAAGCACCGTCGTGATCACCATCGTCACCAGCGCGACACCTTGATCTCCATCGTAGCATCGTTGTCGTTACGCCATCTATTGCTTCTACGACTATCGCTACCGCTTAGACATAAAGTAAAGCAATTACAGGGCGTTTGCATTTCATACAATAAAGCGACAACCATATGGCTCCTGCCAGTTGCCGATAACTTCGGTTACAAAACATGATCATCTCATACAATAAAATATAGCATCACGTCTTGACCATATCACATCACAACATGCCCTGCAAAAACAAGTTAGACGTCCTCTACTTTCTTGTTGCAAATTTTACGTGGCTGCTACAGGCTTTAGCAAGAACCGTTCTTACCTACGCATAAAAACCACAACGATAGTTCGTCAAGTTGGTGCTGTTTTAACCTTCGCAAGGACAGGGCGTAGCCACACTCGATTCAGCTAAAGTGAGAGAGACAGACACCCGCCAGCCACCTTTAAGCACGAGTGCTCGTAACGGTGAAACCAGTCTCGCGTAAGCGTACGCGTAATGTCGGTCCGTGCCGCTTCATCTCACAATACCACCGAACCAAAGTATGACGTGCTGGTAAGCAGTATGTCTTGTATCGCCCACAACTCACTTGTGTTCTACTCGTGCATATAACATCAATGCATAAAACCTAGGCTCGGATGCCACTGTTGGGGAACGTAGTAATTTCAAAATTTTCCTACGCACACGCAAGATCATGGTGATGGCATAGCAACGAGAGGGGAGAGTGTTGTCCACGTACCCTCGTAGACCGTAAGCGGAAGCATTATGACAACGCGGTTGATGTAGTCGTACGTCTTCACGAATCGACCGATCCAAGCACCGAACGTACGGCACCTCCGTGTTCAGCACACGTTCAGCTCGATGATGTTCCCCGGGCTCCAATCCAGCTAAGCGTCGGGGATGAGTTCCGTCAGCACGACGGCGTAGTGACGATGATGATGTTCTACCGGCGCAGGGCTTCGCCTAAACTCCGCGACGATATGATCGAGGTGGAATATGGTGGAGGGGGCACCGCACACGGCTAAGGAACGATCTGTAGATCAACTTGTGTCTCTTTAGGGTGCCCCCCCGCCCCCGTATATAAAGGAGCAAGGGAGGAGGCCGGCCGGCCCTTGGGGCGCGCCAAGGAGGGGGTAGTCCTCCTCCTAGTTGGAGTAGGACTCCCCTTTCCTAGTCCAACTAGGAAGGAGGAAGGGGGAAGGAAAGAGAGGGAGAGGGAGAGGGAAAGAGGGGGCGCGCCCCCCTCCCCTAGTCCAATTCGGACTCCCCATGGGAGGGGGCGCGCCACCTCCTGGGCTGCTGCCCTCTCTCTCCCCTCAGGCCCACTAAGGTCCAATACTTCCCCGGGGGGTTCCGGTAACCCCTCCGGCACTCCGGTTTTCTCCGAAATCACCCGGAACACTTCTGGTGTCCGAATATAGTCGTCCAATATATCAATCTTTATGTCTCGACCATTTCGAGACTCCTCGTCATGTTCGTGATCACATACGGGACTCCGAACAAACTTCGGTACATCAAAACTTATAAACTCATAATAAAACTGTCATCAAAACGTTAAGCGTGCGGACCCTACGGGTTCAAGAACTATGCAGACATGACCTCGAACTATTCTCGGTCAATAACCAATAGCAGAACCTGGATGCCCATATTGACTCCTACATATTCTACAAAGATCTTTATCGGTCAAACCGCATAACAACATACGTTGTTCCCTTTGTCATCGGTATGTTACTTGCCCGAGATTTGATCGTCGGTATCCAATACCTAGTTCAATCTCGTTACCGGCAAGTCTCTTTACTCGTTACGTAATGCATCATCCCGTAACTAACTCATTGGTCACATTGCTTGCAAGGCTTATAGTGATGTGCATTACCGAGAGGGCCCAGAGATATGTCTCCGACAATCGGAGTGACAAAACCTAATCTCAAAATACGCCAACTCAACATGTACCTTCGGAGACACCTGTAGTACTCCTTTATAATCACCCAGTTACGTTGTGACGTTTGGTAGTACCCAAAGTGTTCCTCCGGTAAACGGGAGTTGCATAATCTCATAGTTACAGGAACATGTATAAGTCATGAAGAAAGCAATAGCAACATACTAAACGATCAAGTGCTAGGCTAACGGAATGGGTCATGTCAATCACATTATTCTCCTAATGATGTGATGCCATTAATCAAATGACAACACATGTCTATGGTTAGGAAACATAACCATCTTTGATTAATGAGCTAGTCAAGTAGAGGCATACTAGTGACTATATGTTTGTCTATGTATTCACACATGTATCATGTTTCCGGTTAATACAATTCTAGCATGAATAATAAACATTTATCATGAAATAAGGAAATAAATAATAACTTTATTATTGCCTCTAGGGCATATTTCCTTCAGCCGCCTCCAATCTTGCCTCCGACCTCATTGTCCGGCCTCGCGGCGCAGGAAACTGATCGGATGGAGTATCGCAGCCGTCGGGTGCCCCCTATCTTGCACCGCCGCCACCTCCAAAGTTGTCTCTTCATCCGCCCGCTCCTTCCTCGGCCGTTCATGCCGGTGCCACCTCAACACCTTCCGCCGCCGCCATCAAGAGGAAGCTGCAAGTGCACCACATCATCCATGGAGGCGCAGCCGGCGCGACTCCACCCTCTTTCGGCCCCGCTTTGGTTCCTCCCATCAAAGCCGACGGCGAGAGGAAGAAGGCCGCCTGCACCGGCCCAACCGGTGCGAGGGCGAAGCACCCGATGAAGATGGCAATCGTGGCAAGAGGCTGAGCTTCTCCTACGCCTCGACTGACCAAGTTCTCGCCAATCACGGCCACTTCACCGATCACGCCCACCACGTGTTCGATGAAACGTCTGAAAGGTACATTTTTTTTCTTTTGCTTCATTTTGCTTTCGTGATCTTTGGTTTGACTTTGAAGCACTTGTTTGAGCTTTGCCCGTTGAATTTTGTAGCCAAAGCGCACTCAACATATCCCGAAAAGTTGATCGGGCATTTGTAAGGCTAAACTTGTTACCTCGTATGTTGCGCATGATTTTGGATTTGATGAACTAGTGATGTATATATAAATTTATTGTATTCATATGCAAGCACTTGTCAATATTTGTCATATGATTTTTTTTGCAATATCTCAAGGCCTCCGGCACGGAACAAATCCCGTAAACTCGTCCCGCAAATGTTTTGCGGGACAGGTTTACGTTCCGCCGAAGGGCTCGCGGCACCACATTTTTTTACAGGCGCCCGTAAAGGATTTTTGCGGGACGGGGGTATACCGGATCTTTTAGAGATGCTCTTAGGGCATCTCTATTGCGGACCCTCAAACCGCTAGTGCCCGTCCGGACGCACGATTTTGCCATCCAACGACACTAGTATGTATCTGTCCGCGGCCGGCCTGGATGTCTTTTTTCCCGCAAACTGGAGGCAAACTCGGGCGTCTTTGGGAGTCCAGACACTAGTCACGTAGGACTCTGACATCTCAAGCCCACTGAAATCCCCTTCCCGATCCCGTTTTCTTCCAGTCCACAACTGCTTCCCCTACCTTTCATCTGCACCCTCGTCGTTGGTAGTCGCCATTGTACCTTTCCGGCCGCCTCCCAGGCATCCTCAGACGTTCGCAGACCCCACCCACAAGACTGTCAGCCTTGGATGACGATGCTGTCCACCCAGGAATCCCTCCGTAGTCAGGTACCCTCCGCATCCCTGTCAACGCCGTCCATAGCGGACACCCCGTCCAGCAGGTGTTCTATCAAATGCCATTGAGTTTCTTTTTTAACTTTTTATTGTTTTCTAAAGAAGGACGATGGCAGGGTACTCGGTGTACTAGGATGAGTTGTTGTGTGATGCATGGTTGACCGATTTTAGGACTTTGTAGGCATGAACACCGGCCCCGCCTTTTGGCAAAGATTGCATGCTTTGTTTCATGAGCGAAAGAACTTCACACCCTACAACATGCACGTCGTCCATGCATGCAATGGGAGGTCGCTAACGCATCGATGGTACACCATTTGCAACTCTATCATGAAGTTTTATGGTGCAATTTACCAAGTGGAGACAAGGTGAAAATTGTGCGCGTGAGCCATTGAGATTGTAAGTGTTGCTTTCTATTACTCTACACGTTGATTAATTCATTCATTCACTTAATGTTGATGTACACATTGTATAGCCTGCTCGTGATGCCATGACGTACTACAGGACCGAGGGCAGGCCATTCATGTACATATATTGTTGGATGGAACTCAAGGGGTAGTTTATGTGGGACGACATGTGTCGGTTCTGGCACCCAATTATCTCGTTGAAGTTTGTCGGTGTTCTGGGAACGGGGGTCCCCAGACTTGCCTGCCTGCGGCCTGCGGCGTGGCTCAAGGGGTGGCCCGGTACGGCCCATCTTCATCAACTCAAGCTCAAGACCCTCGCGAGGGGCCAAGCCTCGCGGGGCGGACGACGAAAGGCTTCCTCAGGAACGCCTCACCAGGCAGGCTCGCGAGGAGGCGAAGAGATCAAGGCAAGGGTACCTCGCGAGGTGCTCGTGACGCAAGCCATGATGATCGAGACCAGGCGAGCGCCGGCCTACGCAGTGTCCTTGTTTCCTCTTTAGTGCAAAGGGGCCAAGCACAGGCGTGGAGTACCGAGGCATCAAGCAAAGGTTACCATTTTGGTGCAACGAGACCAAGACCAGCAGAGCGGCGGTACGGGGGTCACCGTGGAGCCCAAGACGACGTCATCGCCAGTGCCTTTGGCAGCCAAAGACCAACTTTAGTCAGGATAACTTGTACTAGATGTTCCCCTTTAAAATGGTCGTTGTTGGTGCCCTTCCCGCTCAATATTTGGGAAGAGGACTAGGGCCTCTATATATAGAGATAGCCACCACCGTAGGAGGGGATCGAATCCTTCTGAAGAAAGCCACCACCACAAGAACACCTCTCGCGAGGTTGTTCTTCCCCTGTACTATTCATCATCAGCCCCTGAGGCAATCCACCACGCCAACACACTGGATTAGGGTATTACACCACAACGGTGGCCCGAACTAGTATAAACCTTGTGTCCCTTGTGTTGTTCATCGTTTAGCTTAGATTCTCAGTGAGGCGTTGGGACGTGGATCAGTAGGGGGAAGATCTTTGCACGCATCCCAGAGTTTGAACCTTAAGGGTTTTGCCGGAACCCGATATCCAACATTTGGCGCCCCAGGTAGGGGTGCGCCAAAGCTCTATCTTCCGTAGACCCGCTCTCCGTCAACACCGCGCTTCGACCTCATGGCGGACAACGCGTCGCCCGCTCCAGCTACCGACGCCGGCACTGGGGCCAGGGGACTCCGAGCCTTGGCCCCCACCTTGCGACAGGTGCAGTGGTCGAACAAGTTCAAGCCAGACATGCCGCCGTGCTACGACGACGCGGCGGATCCGCTAGCTTTTCTGATGGCGTATGAGGAGGCCGTCCTCAAGGCCGGGGGCGACGACAGGGTCATGGCTAACTGACTTCCCATGGCCCTCACCGGCGTCCCGTGCATGTGGCTGCTCCACCTGCCAGCGGCTTCAGTGGCCTCCTGGGAGGAGCTACACAGCCTCTTCCTCGCCCATTATGCTGCATCGGCGCCCCCGGTCGTCGCAGCTCTCCTGGGCGGCTCGCAAGCCCCACCCTCGATCTGCCACGTCAAGCCGTTCGTCCGCTAGATCGGCGCCGCCCTCACGCACCGCGAAGCTCCTCCGGATTGGGTGGCACCCAAGGCCGACCTGACCTTCAGCTTGGTCGATCATCCTGCCAGCACCGCCTGCTCAGGTGCGCTCCGATGCTATGCACTCCCACCATCTGCCAGGTGGCCGTCACCAGGACCCTCATTGACGACGGTGCCGTTCTCAACGTGCTCTCGGTGGAGGCCTTCAGCCTCCTCCACGTGCCCCTGGAGCGACTCCGACCCAGCAAGTCCTTCTCGAGCGTCGGAGGCAGTTCCACCGGCTCCCTAGGGCAGATCCGCCTCCCATTGACCTTTGGCACCCACAACAACTTCCACACGGAGCTAGTCGACTTTGACATCGCCACCATCGGCCTCCCATACAACACCATCCTTGGCTACTGTCACGCCCAATATGCGACCCTATCCAAAAGGAACTCGAAGGTCCCACCAACGATAGACCCGCATATTGAAACGCTTTTGCAAGGTGGATATCATTACATCAACATTACATAATCGATGGGGATACATACATAAGGCAAACAATGCCACACGAATACAACATCACAATACATAAGAGCATCATCCGACTACGGATGAAACACAAACAGAAACTCAAACGACATCCACCCTGCTAGCCCAGGCTGCCGACCTGGAACCTATCCCCTGAACGAAGAAGCAGAAGAAGAACTCAACGCACGCAAGCATCGCTCTCGCGTCATGATCATCACATAACCTGTACCTGCAACTGTTGTTGTAGTAATCTGTGAGCTTGTAAGGGCATATTTATCCCTCAGGTGTTTTGGTGATTGATGACAATGCATTTGCGGACTAATCGTGTGCCTTGAGTTTCTTAGGTTATTCATATCTAGGCACGAGACGATTCGGTGCCCCTCGGAGACTATTGAAGTCGGCATTGTTCTACGTTTCTCTTTGGTGGATTTGAGTCGTATGAGAGCCGTACTATTAAGAGGGGGTCCGCGTCGGAAAGGTTTGGGTGGAATCAACACGTACACTTGTTCCTCCTTTCCCTGCATTTTGGAGCTTCCCTTTGTTATCTTGGTCGTGCGGAAATCTGACGATTACTGCTGTGCTTGCGGTAGTACCGCAAGTACACGCGGTAGTACCGCTGTGTGTCACGGTAGTACCGCTCATCTGGAGCGGTAGTACCGCGGTTCCCTGGCCTTGTGCCGCTCTGGTGCGGTAGTAGGGGCAGATGTAATTTTTTACATCCGCGCCCTCCACGGTAGTACCGCTCGTCCAGCGCGGTAGTACCGCGGAGGCCCACGGTAGTACCGCTCCCTAGGAGTCGTAGTACCGTGGCCCTCCTACCTAGTACCGCAGTGTCGCGGTAGTAGGCGCGGATGTAATTTTTTACATCCGCGCCCGCATGGTAGTACCGCGCCTCGCAAGCGGTAGTACCGCGTCGGATTTTTGTACCACCTCTGTTTCAGCGAAAGAAGGCATGGATGTAATTTATTTCATCCGCGCCCTTCCCAGGCCGTGACTTTCCTGCCTTGCGGTAGTACCGCAGGTGGGTGCGGTAGTACCGCGCAGGCGGTAGTACTGCCCCCTTGTCAGGCTAGTTCCGGCCTGTGTTGCTGTTGCGGTAGTACTATGGTTGGCCACGGTAGTACCGCACAGCCTCGCGGTAGTACCGCGCCCCTGGAGCGGTAGTACCGTGTGTCTCGGGCTGAACATGTGGATAACGGTTGGATTTTTTCCATGACTATATAAGGGGTGTCTTCTACCTCTAGTTGACTACCTCTTCCACCTCTAAGCTCCATTGTTGCTCCAAGCTCCATTTTCACTCGATCTCTCTCCCTAGCCAATCAAACTTGTTGATTTGCTCGGGATTGGGTGACAAGTGCCCGATCTACACTTCCACCACAGGATATTTGATTCCCCCCACTTATCCCTAGCGGATCTTGTTACTCTTGGGTGTTGAGCACCCTAGACGGTTGAGGTCACCTCGAAGCCATACTCCATTGTGGTGAAGCTTCACGGTATTGTTGGGAGCCTCCAAGTGTTGTGGAGATTGCCCCAATCTTGTTTGTAAAGGTCCGGTTGCCGCCTTCAAGGGCTCCAATAGTGGAATCACGACATCTCGCACTGTGTGAGGGCATGAGGAGATTACGGTGGCCCTAGTGGCTTCTTGGGGAGCATTGTGCCTCCACACCGCTCTAACGGAGACGTACTTCCCATTAAAAGGAAAGAACTTCGGTAACACATCCTCGTCTCCACCGGCTCCACTCTTGGTTATCTTGTCCCTTTACTTTTGCAAGCTTACTTGTGCTATATCCATTGCTTGCTTGTGTGCCTATTGTCTTTGAATCATATAGGTTGTCCATGTAGTTGCACATCTAGACAACCTATTTCATTGCAAGTTTTAAATTGTTAAAGAAAAGTCCAAAAAGTGTTAGTTGCCTATTCACCCCCCCTCTAGTCAACCATATCGATCCTTTCAATTGGTATCAGAGCCTCGTCTCTTTATTAAGGACTTTGCCGTCCGAAGAGTATAGTTGACACCAACGACGGTGTGGAGGAGCACTCCGGTGTGAATCCCATCTCGTCTTCGGCCGAAGGGGGAACCTCGGTCTCTCGTGAGGAATTCAATGTGGCTTTAGACACATTGAAAACCTCCATGATGGCCGAGGTTAAAAGCATGTTTTCTGAATTCCTAGAGGGACTCAAAATATCTACCTCGCCGATGAAAGTGGGTGATCCCACTAACAAGGTGACGGATACTAACCCCGACAAGGGGGAAGCTAATAGTGAAAAGAGTCCGTCTACTAGTGGTAGAAATGGCACCGGCATCTATGCCCATGTGGAACCCCCAGTGTATAGAGGACCGATCCCCTCTACGCATTTGAATCATGCCGGTCCTCCTCCTAAATATGTGAAAAATGAAGATTATGATTCTTGGGTTTATCGCTTCAAGCGTCATTTAAAACATGTGAATACTAACCTTTGGAGAATTATTGAAGAAGGTTTCTATCCTCATGATCCAAGCAACTTCACCCTCGAGAAGAAGTGGACAATCAATTCAATGAGAGTGCTCTCTTCATCATCCAAGATGCTATCCTTCCCGAAGATCTCCCTCATCTTCGACCTCATGTCATGGCTAAAGAAGCATGGAAGTGTGTCGAGCGTATGTATCAAGGAAGTGCTAGCATTCAACGCTCCAACTACGAAGTGGTGCAAGATGAAGCCGATGAGTTTGCAATGAAAGAGGATGAAGAACCTCGTGAGCTCTTTCGAAGAGTGACCAAACTTGCGGTCGCACTCCGAGATCATGGGAGTAAGGACACGGATGACAACTGGATCAAGCGCAAGCTCCTCAAGGCCATGATGCCCTACAACAAGGCCATTTCCTCCGTCATCCGCCAAAGACTGGACTTCCACTCCATGACCTCTGGTGAAGTGTTGGATGAGTTTGTTGCAATGAACATCTTGGATAAGACCGCCGATAATGCGGTGCTCCGTTCCCAAAGGGCAAAGAAGCCCAATCTTGCTTTGAAGGCCAAGGTTAGTGTGGAAGAAGAAGAAGAGGAGGAAGATGAGGAGAGCAACCCCGAGGACACGAAGTATGATTATCATGAGCACATGGCTCTTGCCTCAAGACAGTTTTGGAGTAAGAAGACTACAAGACCCAACTTCAACAAAAACAACTCAAGTGGCCTCAAGGGGAAGCAACGAGTTAGAACTTGTTTCAACTGTGGCAATGTCAGCCATTTCATTGCGGATTGTCCATACGAGAAGCGGGAAGACAATGGTGGCAAGTTCATTAGAAAAGACAAAGCCAAGTCCTTCCCCAACAAGAACAACTTCACCAAGAAGACTCCTTCTCGCGGGTTGGTGGTTCAAGAAGAATACCGTGAGGATGACGATGATGATGAAGATGGTGAAACAATGGCCATGGCATCCGTTGCCATTGTCTCAACTCCTCGGGTGTCTCTCTTCGATGCACCTAACGAGAACATCACCGCCAAGTGCCTCATGGCTAAGGCCACCAACAAGGTAACCCCCAACATCAAAACCACCATTATTCCTAACCCTCCTTCAACGGATGATTTTGATAATGGTAAGGGGTCTAATGAGGAGATCAATGAATTTGAGTCCTTCATGAGTAAGCTCAAGGGCAAATCCAAGAAGCATTTCGTTGCTCTCTTGGAACAACTTGGTGAAGCCAATGACATGATCGAGGCTCATGAAGAAACCATCACTAAGATGGAAAGTCATAGTCGTGACTATGCCGATGAGATATCGGATCTCTCTAATGCTCTTGAGGAAGAGCGTGGGCATCGTTTGGCTCTTGAGGAGTCACACAACGATGGTCATGCTAAACTAAAGAAAGATCTTGATCATGCTCTTGTGGTGTCTCGTGTTCTAGCTTTCGAGAAGTCTAAACTTGGGGTTGATCATGTTAGACTCGCGGAGGATTTTGATGTACTTGACAAGGCCCACAAGGTCTTGAAAGGTGCTCATGCCACTCTTAAGGAGTCTCATGCTCAACTCCAAGTTAAGCTAACCAAGGAAAAGGCCACATTTCCTCACATGGTCTTAATTGATAATGCAAATGCTACTAACCCATGTTGTGAGCATGTGCATCTTGTGGAGGAAAATGCCAAGTTGAAGGAACAACTCGAGAAAGGTCTTGTGTCATGCATACAAGGCGAGAAGAACCTAAATGACCTTTTGAGCAATCAAAAGGAAGTTGTGGGCAAGGAGGGAGTTGGGTTCGCACCCAAGTCCAAGAACAAGAAGAAGAACAAGGAGAAGAAGAGCAAGACCAATCGACCTCCTCCACTCATGCAAACCTTTGTGAAGGAGGGAGAAGGTGCTCCTAAGGAGAAGAAGAACAATGGGAAGAGTGGTGAAGCCAAAGAGCACAACACCATCTCTCCCAACAAAGCCGGCGACTTCAACCCCTCTTATGTGTTGTGCCGTGCTAGTGATGGACATGTTTATGCTAAATTTGTTGGTTCTCCTTATGAGTACATTGAATGGTCTATTTGGGTTCCTAAGACCCTTGTTACTAACATCAAAGGACCCATTACTCAATGGGTACCTAAAACCAAGCATTGATCTCTTGTAGGTGTTTGCTTCCGGTGGGGGATCATGGTTGCTCGATAGTGGAGCAACAAATCATATGACCGGGAGCAAGGACTTGGTGGTGGACGTGCACAACATCCCATCTATGCCCACCAATGTCGAATGGGGTGATGCCTCACATTCTAAGGTATTGGTTCTTGGCAAGGTTGTCATTTCTCATGATCTAACGATCGAGAAAGTCATGCTTGTTGAGTCCCTTGCGTTCAATTTACTTTCCGTTCGTCAACTCGCACTCATGGGTTTTGCCACCTTCTTTGATATTGATACCATGGCCCTCTTGTGGAGCAAGACTCTTAAAGTAGCCTTTGTTGGGCATGTCGAGAACGACCTCTATGTGGTTAACTTCTCGGAGCAACCCACTAAGACCGCGACATGCCTAATGGCTAAAGTTGATGCGGGATGGCTTTGGCATCGCCGTTTAGCCCACGTCAATATGAGATCTTTGCAAAGTCTTCTCAAGGGGGACCATGTTCATGGACTAACGAATGTTAGTTTTGCCAAAGATCGTGTTTGCAGTGCTTGTATCGAAGGAAAGCTTCATGAGACGGCTCACCCTCCCACGACTATCATCTACTCGAAGAGACCCTTGGAGATCCTCCACATGGACCTCTTTGGGCCCCCATCCTTTGATAGTCTTGGGGGTAGAAAGTATTGCTTGGTGATAGTGGATGATTATTCAAGATACACTTGGGTATACTTCTTCAAGAGGAAGAGTGAGACCCAACAAACCGTCATTGACTTTGCAAATGAAGCTCAATGTCAACACGATGCAAAGATCTTGACAATAAGAAGTGACAATGGCACCGAGTTCAAGAACTACACCTTGGATGCGTTTCTTAGTGATGAAGGGATCAAGCATCAATATTCTGCACCATATACCCCTCAACAAAATGGTGTTGCAGAGAGGAAGAACCGGACGTTGATGGATGCGGCAAGGACCATGATGGCGGAGTTCAAGTCTCCATACAACTTCTGGGCCGAAGCCATCAACACAGCCTGTCATGCATCCAATCGGCTCTATCTCCGCAAAGGCTTGAACAAGACTCCGTATGAGATACTCACCGGGAACAAGCCCAATCTCAAGTACTTCCGGGTGTTCGGGTGTAAGTGTTTCATTCTCAAGAAAGGTGTTTGTTTGTCTAAATTCGAAGCTAGAGCTCATGAGGGCATATTTGTTGGTTATGCTACAAACTCTCATGCTTACCGTGTTCTCAACAAGTCCAACAGACTCATTGAGGAGACGTGTAACATAGAGTTTGATGAAAATAATGGCTCCCAAGTGGAGCAAAGTGTTACTTGTGATGTAGGTGATGAAATTCCTCCCCAAGCCATAAGAAGAATGGGTATTGGTCATATCCTACCCATTGAGGAACCCCTTGTGGCCGAAGGAGAAGGACAATGCTCCACTCAAGTGGAGCCATCATCTCCCCAAGACCCACACGCTTCCGAAGAACAAAGTGAAGGCCCTCACCTTCATGAACAAGACTAAGGGCAAGATCAACCTCAAGATGGAGGTGAACCTCTAAATGACGCCCAAGGTCAAGTTCTCCCCCTCGAGCAAGTTCAAGATCACAAGCAAGCTCAAGACGACGCTCAAGATGATCAAGTTAACCTTCCTCCTTCCACACCCGAGGAAGAATTAGATCGTCATGCCGTGAAGATTGCTTCCAAACTCACCACCCAAGGCCATCTCATGGAAAACGTGGTTGGAAGTCTAAGAAAGGGGGTAAGCACTCATAGACAATTAGCTAACTATTGTGAACATCATGCATTTGTCTCTTGTGTTGAACCCCAAAAGGTCTATGAGGCACTCGAAGACTCGGATTGGCTCAATGCCATGCATGAAGAACTAAACAACTTCGAGTACAACAAGGTGTGGAGATTGGTGCCAAGACCTTCGGGGAACCACAACGTCATTGGAACAAAGTGGATCTTCAAGAACAAGCAAGATGCTCATGGGAACATCATTCGCAACAAGGCAAGATTGGTAGCACAAGGCTACTCCCAAGTCGAGGGCATCAACTACGGTGAAACCTTTGCTCCTGTTGCTCGTCTTGAATCCATTCGCTTGTTGATTGCTTATGCTTCCCATCACAACTTTAAGTTGCAACAAATGGATGTGAAAAGTGCTTTTCTTAATGGTCCCATTAATGAGTTGGTTTATGTCAAGCAACCCCCTGGGTTCGAGGACCCCTACTTCCCGGATCACGTGTATCAACTCGATAAGGCACTCTATGGCCTTAAACAAGCCCCACGTGCGTGGTATGACCACCTTACCGAGTTGCTACAAGATCGTGGATTTGAAGTAGGACAAATCGATCCCACTCTTTTTACTAAGAAGGTCAAAGGGGAGTTGTTTGTATGCCAACTATATGTTGATGATATTATCTTTGGTTCTCCTAACAAAGCTTTCAATGAGGAATTTGCTGCTCTCATGACCTCCAAGTTCAAGATGTCTTCGATGGGAGAGTTGAAGTTCTTCCTTGGTTTTGACATCAAACAACGAAGAGAAGGAACCTTCATCAACCAAGCCAAATACACTCAAGACATGCTTAAAAGATTCAAGCTAAGTGATGTCAAGCCGGCTTCTACACCAATGCCTACCAAGTGCCAACTTGACATCGATCCCAATGGTAAAGCGATGGATCAAAAGGTATATCGCTCCATGATTGGCTCCTTGCTTTACCTTTGTGCATCTAGACCGGATATCATGTTGAGTGTGGGGATGTCTGCACGGTTTCAAGCCGCACCAAAGGAAAGTCACTATGTGGCGGTCAAGAGAATCTTTCGATATTTGGCCCATACCCCAAACTTTGGCTTATGGTACCCAAGAGGAGCAAATTTCAAGCTTGAAGGTTTCACGGATTCCGATTGGGCGGGGGACAAAGTGGATAGGAAGTCCACTTCCGAAGGGTGCCAATTTCTTGGTTGCTCTTTGGTAAGTTGGTCTTCCAAGAAGCAAAGTTGTGTGTCCCTCTCGTCCACCAAAGCGGAATATGTGGCGGCCGGTAGTTGTTGTGCTCAACTCCTATGGATGAGGCAAACTTTAAAGGAGTACGGTGTCATTTGTGACAAAGTGCCTCTTTGGTGTGATAATGAAAGTGCCATCAAGATTTCTCTCAACCCGGTACAACACTTCGAAGCACATTGAGATTCGGTATCACTTCATCCGGGATCACATTAGGCGAGGGGAGATCGAGCTCAAGTATGTCAACACTCATGATAACCTTGCAGATATTTTCACGAAGCCCTTGGATGAAGCAAGATTTCGCAAGTTAAGGCATGAGCTAAATATCATTGATTTGAGCAATGTGACTTGAACCCGTACACCCCCCACCACACTCAACGTGTTGTCTAGTTTAGGTGTAGGCATGGACATAGGGGGAGTGTTGTTCTCTCAATGAACTCTCCCTCCCCCCATTATGCATAAATCGATCACCTCTTTCACATTAGCCATTTTTAATGGTACTTGTGCTTCAAAGACGAGTTTTGGTCATGGGCCCAAGGATAATTCTTCGCAGTGCCATACCATCCAACTCAAACATAGGTGGCTTCAGCCACCGCCCTCTCTCCTCGAGAGGCTTTGTCACTTGGTGGTTTCTTGTTGTCTTTTTGCCTCTGGTTTGTGCATGTTCTTGTGGTTTCTTGTGTGTGAAAAGTTTCCGTGCAAAGGCTTTTTCTTCTCGTGTTGAAACTTGCAGTGACTTGAGCTCACGGTACTACCGTGGTTAGTTACGGTACTACCGCAGCCAACCACGGTACTACCGCTTGCGGGAGCATGGTACTACCGTCACCACGCGGCAGTAATTTTTTACTACCGCCTGGTTGAGCGGTACTATCGCCTCGGCGCGGTACTTCCGCCCGAGCGGTACTACCGCGATGATACGCGGTACTACCGCGCCGGTTCGAGCGCGTGGGGATAAGGACGAGCAGGGGGAGTTTTAACTCCCCATACCCATTCGCTGTCCTCTCTCTCCACGTCGCCTCCTTCTCTCCCTCGCTCAAGAACGGAGCCGGCGTTCGTCACTAGATCTCCTCCACCGGCTGCCCTCCCGTGATTCCGACCGGTGGGATCGTTCCCCACCACGTGCTCTTGCTATGGACCAAGGTTTTTCCTCTACTCCCTCTCCGTGTTGATTGTGTTTAGTGTTTCTAGGTTTTGGGGGAGGCTTGTGTGTTCTTGAGATTCTTAGGCTTAATCTCTGCAAGAGTAGGATGATGGAGCATGGTATTGCATAGGATTTATACTTGTATTGTTGTCTTGCGCTAGATCGGATCACCGTAGCACCGCCATTGTTTCGCGGTTCTTTTCAGATTCAAACCGCCGGTTGGATCTGACGTGACACGGTACTACCGCCTGTCTGGCGCGGTACTACCGCTTGCATGGTACTACCGCCCTTCGGAAGCGGTACTACCGTGCTCTGTGCGGTACTAAAATTTTACTTCCGCTCCAACCACGGTACTACCGTGCCCTCGCATGGTACTACCGCGTTTGGAGCAGTACTAATATTTTAGTACCGCAAGCAGTGGCAGTTATACCGTGGCTCACATCTATCACATGCCAACTTTCTCGTATGCCTTCTATGTGTTTCTTGTGCTTTTTCGTGGCCTTTGCATTGATCTTTTCGCGTCTTTGGTGTTTTGCGTGTGTGTCTCAGGTGGTGGCTCTCGCCGGTCCAACCCCAGTCGTGACATTGGCTTCAAACGTCTGCGCAACCCAGGTGAAGTACCAGAAGGCTCGTCTACCTCCAAGCGCAGTGTCAAGCACTTAGCTAGCAAGCACAAGGAGCCCGCTAAGGGCATGGATGAGATAGCCCAAGCTGATTATGTCTGTCTCAGGCAGCTTCACCCTTATGTGCACCCGCGTGCCACTTTCAGAGGCTGTGAGCTGTTCTGGAACAAGCAATAGACCAACATCTATCTGGATGCCATCAAGAACAAGCAGAATACCTATGTGGAGGTGAAGTGGATTGATATGCATCACATGAGGAAGGACAAGTTCAGTGACTACTTTGGAGAGGCTCTAGACTTGGTGGAGCAGTTTGGGATTGAGCATGTGATAACCTTCCACCTCGACTATGACCCTGAGCTTATCTGTCAGTTCTTTGCCTCAGTCTACTTTCACTCCGATGAGGAACGGAGGATGACCTGGATGACCAATGGCCGTAAGCTGTCTGCTACCTGGAAGGAGTTCATGGATCTTCTCCAGGTTCTTGATGATGGGCTCAACTATCCAGTGGGTGTTCGCCCCCATGCCAATGCTGAGTCTGCCAGCAAGGACAGGCTTGCCCCATTCATGGTTGAGAAGGCGCTCGCCAATGGCAAGACAACTTTGGTGCTCAACCCTTTCCTGGATATCATGTATCGCATATTCCGCAACTCCTTGTTCCCTCGCATCGGTAACAAAGACAAGGTTCATGCCTATATGGTGGACATGACGCTCATCTGTGAGGATGCTCGTTCATCTCAGTCTCAGCCACTTGATGTCTCACACATCATGTGGTGTGAGCTCCGGTTTGCAGTGTTCAACCGCAAGGTGCCTATCTATGGGCCCTATCTGTTTCTACTAATTTCGAAGACTTGGGAGAAGATGTTCCCTGATGAGGAGTTTCTTGCTCCAGACTGGGTTCGCCATGAGCCCATCTGCCTGCGTATCAAATCCAACTAGGCCAACACCACTACTCGTGCCGAGGCGACTGCTGCTAGGGCTACTGTTGATGAGGAGGATGCTGGCGCCGAGGATGTTGCTGAGGGCCGTGCTGCTAGACCTTCCCAGAGTGCCTCTATGCCATCATGGGCCAAGAAGCTGAAGGACAAGATGAAGACTCTTTTCTGCATGCAAGCCAAGGGGCAGTACAGGACTCACGTGGCGTCCAAGGAGAGTCGTCGCTGGGACAACAAGATCTTGCAGCTCTATGGTGAGGCAGTGTCTGGCGGGTCTGAGGAGCACATCACTCCAGAGGCCGAGTGGATGGAGAAGCAAGGCTACAGGTGGACTGAGTCTGAGGAGGATGTCGAGGAGACCATCCCTGCTGCCGAGGAGACCGACGGAGAGGGTTGGGACGAGTTCTCTGCTTGAGCCACCTCTTGTGTGTAGGTGTCCTCTCTGCCTTTTTGGCGTCTCGATGTCAAAGGGGGAGAGAGTGTAGGGATTTGCGAGTGTGTCGTGTGTTTGCTGCTTTCTCGTTTGTGTCGTGTGTTTGCTGCTTTCTCGTTTGAACCTCGGTAGCTTTACTTCGTATGGTGTAAGACATATGCACTCTATCTATCTATCCTAGCGAGCTTGTGTTTTATTGTTATATTTATGCTATGCTATGCTTATTATCATGCCTTGGTCTCTAAAATATAGGGGGAGTGTTGATCCTAGTCTGTGTGCTATGCAGTCCAAAGCATTCATCTAAAGTGCACACATCTAGGGGGAGCCTGTCTATATTTTAGAGAGGTGGGGTTTGCCCCTGCTCTAATTTATCTTATCTATATGCAAATCCCGTGTTGTCATCAATCCACCAAAAAGGGGGAGATTGTAAGGGCATATTTATCCCTCAGGTGTTTTGGTGATTGATGACAATGCATTTGCGGACTAATCGTGTGCCTTGAGTTTCTCAGGTTATTCATATCTAGGCACGAGACAATTCGGTGCCCCTCGGAGACTATTGAAGTCGGCGTTGTTCTACGTTTCTCTTTGGTGGATTTGAGTCGTAGGAGAGCCGTACTATTAAGAGGGGGTCTGCGTCGGAAAGGTTTGGGTGGAATCAACACGTACACTTGTTCCTCCTTTCCCTGCATTTTGGATCTTCCCTTTGTTATCTTGGTCGTGCGGAAATCTAACGATTACTGCTGTGCTTGCGGTAGTACCGCAAGTACACGCGGTAGTACCGCTGTGTGTCACGGTAGTACCGCTCATCTGGAGCGGTAGTACCACGACTCCCTGGCCTTGTGCCGCTCCGGTGCGGTAGTAGGGGCGGATGTAATTTTTTACATCCGCGCCCTCCACGGTAGTACCGCTCGTCCAGCGCGGTAGTACCGCGGAGGCCCACAGTAGTACCGCTCCCTAGGAGTCGTAGTACCGTGGCCCTCCTACCTAGTACCGCAGTGTCGCGGTAGTAGGCACGGATGTAATTTTTTACATCCATGCCCGCACGGTAGTACCGCGCCTCGCGAGCGGTAGTACCGCGTCGGATTTTTGTACCACCTTTGTTTCAGCGGAAGTAGTCACGGATGTAATTTATTTCATCCGCGCCCTTCCCAGGCCATGACTTCCCTGCCTTGCGGTAGTACCGCAGGTGGGTGCGGTAGTACTGGGCAGGCGGTAGTACTGCCCCCTTGTCAGGCTAGTTCTGGCCTGTGTTGCTGTCGCGGTAATACTGTGGTTGGCCACGGTAGTACCGCACAGCCTCGCGGTAGTACCGCGCCCCTGGAGCGGTAGTACCGTGTGTCGCGGGCTGAACATGTGGATAACGGTTGGATTTTTTCCACGACTATATAAGGGGTGTCTTCTACCTCTAGTTGACTACCTCTTCCACCTCTAAGCTCCATTGTTGCTCCAAGCTCCATTTTCACTCGATCTCTCTCCCTAGCCAATCAAACTTGTTGATTTGCTCGGGATTGGGTGACAAGAAGTGCCCGATCTACACTTCCACCACAGGATATTTGATTCCCCCACTTATCCCTAGTGGATCTTGTTACTCTTGGGTGTTGAGCACCCTAGACGGTTGAGGTCACCTCGAAGCCATACTCCATTGTGGTGAAGCTTCGCGGTATTGTTGGGAGCCTCCAAGTGTTGTGGATATTGCCCCAATCTTGTTTGTAAAGGTCCGGTTGCCGCCTTCAAGGGCTCCAATAGTGGAATCACGGCATCTCGCATTGTGTGAGGGCGTGAGGAGATTACGGTAGCCCTAGTGGCTTCTTGGGGAGCATTGTGCCTCCACACCGCTCTAACGGAGACGTACTTCCCTTTAAAAGGAAGGAACTTCGGTAACACATCCTCGTCTCCACCGGCTCCACTCTTGGTTATCTTGTCCCTTTACTTTTGTAAGCTTACTTGTGCTATATCCATTGCTTGCTTGTGTGCTTATTGTCTTTGCATCATATAGGTTGTCCACGTAGTTGCACATCTAGACAACCTATTTCGTTGCAAGTTTTAAATTGGTAAAGAAAAGTCTAAAAAGTGTTAGTTGCCTATTCACCCCCCCTCTAGTCAACCATATCGATCCTTCCACACGAGGACTCAGCAATCCCATTACCATGGGTATCAAGACTAGCAAAGCTTTAAGGGAAAGGAAGGGGTAAAGTGGTGAGGTTGCAGCAGCGACTAAGCATATATGGTGGCTAACATACACAAATAAGAGCGAGAAGAGAGCAAAAGGAATGATCGTGAAGCTAGCAATGATCAAGAAGTGATCCTGAACTCCTACTTACGTCAAACATAACACAGAAACCGTGTTCACTTCCCGGACTCCGCCGAGAAGAGACCATCACGGCTACACACGCGGTTGACGCGTTTTAATTTGGATATGGTGTCAAGTTATCTACAACCGGACATTAACAAATTCCCACCTGCCTATAACCGTAGGCACGGCTTTCGAAAGATTATACCCTGCAGGGGTGTCCCAACTTAGCCCATGATAAGCTCTCGCGATCAACGAAGGATATACCTTCTCCCAGGAAGACCCGATCAGACTCGGAATCCCGGCTTACAAGACATTTCGATAATGGTAAAACAAGACCAGCAAAGCCGCCCGATGCGCCGATAAATCCCGATAGGAGCTACACATATCTCGTTCTCAGGGCACACCGGATGGGTCAGCCTATGAGTAAAACCAGACCTCGAGTTGCCCTGAGGTGGCCCCACGGTCTGCCCGGTTCGGACCAACACTTAGACAAGCACTGGCCCCGGGGGGGGGGCTAAAATAAAGATGACCCTCGGGTTGGCCGACCCAAGGGAAGGGTATAGGTGGTGGTGAGGCAAATGGTAAAACCAAGGTTGGGCCTTGCTGGAGGAGTTTTATTCAAAGCGAACTGTCAAGGGGGTCCCATAAATCACCCGACCGCATAAGGAACACAAAATCCGGGAACATAACACCAGTATGACGGAAACTAGGGCGGCAAGAGTGGAACAAAACACCAGGCAAAAGGCCGAGTCTTCCATCCTTTACCAAGTATATAGATGCATTAATAATATAAGAGATATTGTGATATCCCAACAAAATCCTGTCCACCATGGAGAAATCTTCAACTTCACCTGCAACTAACCATACTATAAGAGGGGCTGAGCAAAAGCGGTAACATAGCCAAACAACGGTTTGCATAGGAAAGGTGTCAAAGGTTAGAGGTTCATGGCAATTTGGGATGGCTTGATAAACAGGTGATAGGTAGCGCAGCATAGCGATAGAACGAAACAACTAGCATAGCAATGATAGTAGTGAGATCCAGGGTAGCGGTCATCTTGCCTGAAATCCCGCTAGGAAGAAGAACGAGTCCATGAAGAAGATGAACGGATGAAGCCGAACCAAGCATAGACGAACGAATCCTCACGATCGCAACGAAACAGGAACTATCAAAAAGAAGCACACAACATAGTAAACACACTGCACATGAACATGACATGATGCACAACAAACATGATGCATGACAAGACTACATGAAGCTACTCATGGCAAGGGATGATGCAAACAAGAGCAACACATCAAGGCAAGTTTAAATGAGGCCGGGAACAACATATAACAATTCCGGTAAGTACTCATATGCATATTTCGAAATTGGTATAGATCTGAATAGACCTTATATTCAAGTTGTTAAACAGCAAGTTAAGATGCACCAAGATGATCTACACGAGATTCTAGTCAAGTTACATATAAAGTTCATTTAGTTCGGAGCTACGGCCTAGAAGATATGAGCAAAACAAGTTAAACATGGCATTGATGCAAAATGCATACAAACATCAAGCAAACACCTCAAAACATGGATGCAACATGATAATATGAAGCTACATGCAATTCTAAGCAAGTTTCATATAGAGTACACTCAAAACGGAGCAACGGTTCAACACACACACACTATGCAAGTTATAGCAACAATCTGTCCAAAACAGCAACTAGGCATATTGCAAGCATCAAAACAACCTGCTACAGTACCACAATATGAAAACAAAAGGCATGGGCATGATGTAAAGGTAAAGCATTACAAAACATGAACACTGAGCTATCTCTAGAAATCACTATAACATGCTCAAACACACATGGTAAGATTGCAAATAATAACAGTTTCAGACTTTGCAGAAAATAACATCAGGTTGCAATGTTTAGAGCTATCAAACAACATGTTATAGGAACTTATCATGGCAAACAAAGGCATGGCATGATACTACTAAATGCATAGACCAAGAGTCCCTTACTGACCATAAGCCAAAAAGGATCAGAAAATATGATGGCACCCATGTAAACATAGCAAGTTATAATACAGATTCAAACATGGCAGAAACAGAATTATGAAGGCATGTAAATGAGCTTGTGCAACTCACTACAGAGCAATACATGGCATGGCAAGGCAACCAACATTAATAAGGCATATTTGTGAATCTAATCATGGCAAGAGCAAGTTAATAGGGTGCATGGAACACTAGGAAAACACATGGCAACAACTGAACTTAATGTTAACAGGCTGACAGCAACATTATCAAGCAACTTTGGAGCAAGATTACAACAAGCTACAGCAGGTTATAATTGCAACTAATGACATGGATGGATATAGCATAACATGTATAACAAAACACATTTAGTGAACATCTTCAGATTATGCATAGAATGACTAGTAGCAGCAGGTTTACATAGCATCACGAAATAACAGATTCAGCCTAGCAAAACAGCAACAGCAAGTACCCTACTTAACAAGCTTGATTCACTCACCACAAGTCATTGCATGATAATATAAGCATAGCATCAGTAAGAAGACATGTTTGTGAAACAATCCAAGGCAAGAACAAGTTCATAGCATGCAAGGATCAACTACAACAACCTTGGCAGAATTGAATAACATGTAAACAATCTGTCAGGAAACATTTTGAAGCAAAAGTAGAGCACGAAAATGACATGCTAGACTACTCCATAATTGCAAACAAGGGCATGAATGGATAGACAATAACCATATGTTCAAAACATCCTTACTGAAGTATCTCAAAATATGCATGGATCTCTCCGTAGCATCATGTTTACATGGCATCAAAATAACAGCAGAACAGGGACTAAAATCAGCAACATCACGATGCCTAGTTTGCATGCTTGTGCTAGTCACCACATTGATCAAAAAAATACATGGTAAGGACCTCTGTAAATAAGACATGGCATAGATCAAAACACCTGTAAACATCAACCTCATACGATGCACACATCAATCATGGCAAAAATGACAAAAGAGCATGTTCTGTTAACAGACAGCAGACAACATCATGAAGCACTCTTGCAACAATGATTCAGGAATCAAGATGGGCTCAAATGAACATAATGCAATGGAATGAAATGAAGTACTGGTTGAGGCGAACAATTTGACATATTACACGCACAAAACGGAGCTACGGATGCAGAGATACAATGCGATGAACATGGCATGACAATGTCAAAAATCAGGGACAGGAAAAATCGGGGAAGGGGATAAGTCAACCTCGTGAGGTGGCGGCGGATCTCGCCGGAGCCAGGGAAGAAGATGGCTGGAGAGGGGGGGTGCCGAATCCGGCGAGGTCGCTCCGGCGACGGGGTTCGGCGGCGGGGCCTCTCCCCGACCAAATTCGGATGGATCGGGCCGCAAGGAGGCGTGGGCGGCGAGGGGACATCACTGCGAGGCGACGGAGCTCGCGCTCCGGCGAACTCGCGCCGGACGGCGGTGAGGACGCGGCCGCTGCGGTGCTGGCGGCGACCAGCGGAGGCGGCAGGGTCGGGCGAAAGGCGGAGGC
>NC_057798.1:622152940-622155624 GCF_018294505.1 Triticum aestivum
CGGGCCGGCCTCGGGCCCCGCGGGCCGCGACGGCGCGTGGGACGGACGGCGGTGATGTGGCGCGCGCTGAGTGGAGAGGAGTGGCGGCGGGGCGACGTGTCGCGTGGGGATTGGCTGCAGCGACGTGGCCGGCGGACGTGTCCGGCGAGAACGGACGCGTCCGGCGGCGGGAGGTGAGGGGAGCTAGGGTTTGGACTGCGAAAATGGACGGGGGATGCCTTTTTATAGGTAGAAGGAGCTAGGAAGCTCCAAATGAGGAGCGGTTTTCGCCCACACGATCGTGATCGAACGACCGAGAGCATGGAGGGGAGTTTGCTGGGTTTTCGGCCACTTTGGAAGGGGTGTTGGGCTGCAAAGAGAAAGGGAGGTTTCGGGCTACGCGGATAACCGTTGGAGTATCAACGACCTCCAAATGGCACGAAACTTGACAGGCGGTCTACCGGTGCTATACCAAGGCCGCTTGGAAAACCTCGGGCCATTCCGAGAAAGTTTAATCACCCACTCACAACAGGAGACAAAAGGGGAACGCCGGAGGGCATAGGAGTGCCGGATCGCAAAACGGACAACGGGGAAAAGGCTCAAATGCATGAGACGAACACGTATGCAAAATGAGATGCACATGATGACATGACAATATGCAACACGCAAGCAAATGACATGGCAACGACGGTGAATAACTGAAGGACACCTGGCGCACGGATCTGGGGCGTTACAACACTCCTCCACTAACAAGAGATCTCGTCCCGAGATCTTAGGACCGAGACGGAAGGGAAAAAGGATGAGGTGAAACAAGAACTAAAGAGAAGAAGCAAAGATCGAGAGCACTCAAGAATAAGAGAGGAGCGACGAGAATGACGAGAATCGAAAGCTCACGGAATCAGATAGACTATGTAATCACTCCGGATAGAACGAGATAAGAAACAAATAAGACTGAAAGGATTTAGGCAGCACTCCGGCTGAACATAGAAAGAGTAGAACATGAACTAGAGAGGATGGAATGATACTTGATGAAGACATGACACAAAACCTCCGGAAGAATTGAAATAGTGGAATGACAAGAACTTATAAGGAAGGATTGAATGGAGTTGTTGAGAAAATCAACAATGAAAGAATAAACTTGATGTGGACTTGTGGATAACATCTCAGAAATTATGAGGTGATAACCAGCCGCAAACGGAAATGATTGGATAACTGAGAAGAACGAAGAAATGCAAAACTCCACTTCAAAAGAAAATGAAGAATTATTTGCGCTTCAAGACACGAGAAGAAAAGATACTTGAACTCCACCAACAATATCTTGATGAACTCTTGAAGAATGAATTAAATCATAAAGAACCACCATGAAGAACTCCGGTAACAAAAGACGATGAGATAGAATGAAGGAAGAAAGAATAAGATTAAAGCTTGCGGTGACTTAGATGGGGGTTTCGACGACATGGCCGAGGAAATTGAACTCCGAAAAAAAAGATGAGAACACTTGGAACTAGAATTTATTCATCAAGAACAAACTCCGAAGGAAGGGATTACTCACTTGGATGAAATAAGAATAAGATTTATTGTATGCTTATCCTTCATCAACATAAATTGATGACAATCAATGGATTATGCGTACTACTTATTCTTCATGAAAAAATTAAGGGGAATATGGCGCAAAACTTGAGAAAGTCTTCATGAACCACCGGTAGAATTGGAAAGAACGAATGGATTGATACGATAATAAAGGAAAAGAATCTGAATGAACCGCCGTAAGAATTAGAAAATGATTAATGAAAGAGAATGAATCACTAGGAAGAATTAGAAGAACAAATCTGCTTGAGGGGATTTAGATGCAAAACAACGAAGAGACAATGAGCTGATCAAAGAATACTTGACAGATGCACCGGGATAATTGGATAACGGTAGCTGAAATGTGAGGACGAAGAATTCTTCTGGAACGATGGCCTCCGGTGAAAAGAAATGGGAAAAGAACTTCTGAAATACTCCGGATGGGTAAGAAAGAATATCTGACAAATGGAATAATTCGAGGGGATAACAAGAACTAGATTCACTAATATTCGAGAGAACGGACAAGATTTAGAGGAAAAACTCTTCTTCGGTCTTCAATGACGACGGGAAAACACCACCAAAATTACTGAGATACTCCGGGAGAATGGAAAGCAAGGAGGTTGAGCCAACAATGAAATGATTTGAAATTGATCTTGGAAAAGCATCTGACTGATGAAATCATACTTACGTCAGACTCCGGAAAGGATTTGGGAATAGCTCCGGGAATAATTAGAAGAGTCAGGTAAGATCCTGGGAAAAGACCTGTGGGTTAGGGGCCACTAAAATAGATAACACCGTTGAAAAGGGATTGTTGAACAGATAGTTGATGCACCGAAACAATTGAAATATTTGAATGAGGTGGCAACCTCGAATTAATTGGAACACAGACGAATCTCCTGAGATGTCTTGAGCACTCCGGAAGGATAAACTGGCGAGAGGCGAACGAGCAGGGAAATATTTGAGCTGAGGGAAAGAATACAATCGACAACGAAAAACTTGAATTTGGATCCACCGGAGAAGAAAAGAGATGAAGAATGTCGAACGAGATGAGAATTCACCGGTTGAAATGATTTACGAAAGACTGAAGAGGATCCACACGAATGAGATAGATGGTCGAGAGAGAGTCAGACTCCGGGAAG
>NC_057798.1:622155827-622160523 GCF_018294505.1 Triticum aestivum
GGAAGAAAAAGGGTGGGAGGGCGGGAAAACAAAGGCAACTTGGAAGGGGAAATCGACGAATATCTTGAAGAGAAAACACCGGTTGAAATCATTGAGGAAAGAAAGCAAAGACTTCACACGAGTAGGATGGATACTCGATTATGGACTCCGGTTCCGAGAAGAAGAGGGGTGGGCGGGTGGGAAAAGAAAACAACTGAGGACAGAGAAACAACTTCATTGAGAGCGGACTGAGGATTGAATTTGGCAACGATGAAGAGGATCGAGTCAACTTGACGAGAAATGCACCGGGTAAAAAGAGCTGAGGAACAACGATCGAAAAACCAACTGCGTGATCCTAAAAAAAATTGAAGGGGAAGAGAAGTAATTCAAAACACGTACGTCAAGACCCCTGACCAGAGCAACGAAGGGGCTGAGGAGTAAAAAGAATTCCTACTCTCCGATATACCTAGACTCTGAAAACAGTTTTCTTCTAGACTCAACAACGGCCAAACTACACGATCAATCAAGGGGGCTCCTAGGGTCGGTCGAGGCTCTGATACCAACTTGTTACGCCCAATATGCGGCCCTATCCAAAAGGAACTCGAAGGTCCCACCAAGGATAGACCCGCATATTGAAACGCTTTTGCAAGATGGATATCATTACATCAACATTACATAATCGATGGGGATACATACATAAGGCAAACAATGCCACACGAATACAACATCACAATACATAAGAGCATCATCCGACTACGGATGAAACACAAACAGAAACTCAAACGACATCCACCCTGCTATCCCAGGCTGCCGACCTGGAACCTATCCCCTGAACAAAGAAGCAGAAGAAGAACTCAACGCATGCAAGCATCGCTCTCGCGTCATGATCATTGCATAACCTGTACCTGCAACTGTTGTTGTAGTAATCTGTGAGCCACAAGGACTCAGCAATCCCATTACCATGGGTATCAAGACTAGCAAAGCTTAAAGGGAAAGGAAGGGGTAAAGTGGTGAGGTTGCAGCAGCGACTAATCATATATGGTGGCTAACATACGCAAATAAGAGCGAGAAGAGAGCAAAAGGAACGGTCGTGAAGCTAGCAATGATCAAGAAGTGATCCTGAACTCCTACTTACGTCAAACATAACACAAAAACTGTGTTCACTTCCCGGACTCCGCCGAGAAGAGACCATCACGGCTACACACGCAGTTGACGCGTTTTAATTCGGATCTGGTGTCAAGTTATCTACAACCAGACATTAGCAAATTCCCATCTGCCTATAACCGCAGGCACGGCTTTCGAAAGATTATACCCTGCAGGGGTGTCCCAACTTAGCCCATGATAAGCTCTCGTGATCAACGAAGGATATACCTTCTCCCAGGAAGACCCGATCAAACTCGGAATCCCGGTTTACAAGACATTTCGACAATGGTAAAACAAGACCAGCAAAGCCGCCCGATGCGCCGACAAATCCCGATAGGAGCTGCACATATCTCGTTCTCAGGGCACACCGGATGGGTCAGCCTACGAGTAAAACCAGACCTCGAGTTGCCCCGAGGTGGCCCTGCAGTCTGCCCGGTTCGGACCAACACTTAGACAAGCACTGGCCCGGGGGGGGGGGGGCTAAAATAAAGATGACCCTCGGGTTGGCCGACCTAAGGGAAGGGTATAGGTGGTGGTGAGGCAAATGGTAAAACCAAGGTTGGGCCTTGCTGGAGGAGTTTTATTCAAAGCAAACTGTCAAGGGGGTCCCATAAATCACCCGACCGCGTAAGGAACGTAAAATCCGGGAACATAACACCGGTATGACGGAAACTAGGGCGGCAAGAGTGGAACAAAACACCAGGCAAAAGGCCGAGTCTTCCACCCTTTACCAAGTATATAGATGCATTAATAATATAAGAGATGTTGTGATATCCCAACAAAATCCTGTACACCATGGAGAAATCTTCAACTTCACCTGCAACTAACCATACTATAAGAGGGGCTGAGCAAAAGCGGTAACATAGCCAAACAACGGTTTGCATAGGAAAGGTGTCAAAGGTTAGAGGTTCATGGCAATTTGGGATGACTTGATAAACAGGTGATAGGTAGCGCAGCATAGCGATAGAACGAAACAACTAGCATAGCAATGATAGTAGTGAGATCCAGGGTAGTGGTCATCTTGCCTGAAATCCCGCTAGGAAGAAGAACGAGTCCATGAAGAAGACGAACGGATGAAGCCGAACCAAGCGTAGACGAACGAATCCTCACGGCCGCAACGAAACAGGAACTATCGAAAAGAAGCACAGAACATAGTAAACGCACCGCACATGACCATGACATGATGCACAACAAACATGATGCATGACAAGACTACATGAAGCTACTCATGGCAAGATATGATGCAAACAAGAGCAACACATCAAGGCAAGTTTAAATGAGGCCGGGAACAACATATAACAATTCCGGTAAGTACTCATATGCATATTTCGAAATTGGTACAGATCTTAATAAACCTTATGTTCACGTTGTTAAACAGAAAGTTAAGATGCACCAAGATGATCTACACGAGATTCTAGTCAAGTTACATATAAAGTTCATTTAGTTCGGAGCTACGACCTAAAAGATATGAGCAAAACAAGTTAAACATGGCATTGATGCAAAATGCATAGAAACATCAATCAAACACCTAAAAAATGGATGCAACATGATAATATGAAGCTACATGCAATTCTAAGCAAGTTTCATATAGAGTACACTCAAAACGGAGCAACGGTTCAACACACACACACTATGCAAGTTATAGCAACAATCTGTCCAAAACAGCAACTAGGCATATTGCAAGCATCAAAACAACCTGCTACAGTACCACGATATGAAAACAAAAGGCATGGGCATTATGTAAAAGTAAAGCATTACAAAACATGAACACTGAGCTATCTCCAGAAATCACTATAACAAGCTCAAACACACATGGTAAGATTGCAAATAATAACAGTTTCAGACTTTGCAGAAAATAACATCAGGTTGCAATGTTTAGAGCTATCAAACAACATGTTACAGGAACATATCATGGCAAACAAAGGCATGGCATGATACTACTAAATGCATAGAACAAGAGTCCCTTACTGACCATAAGCCAAAAAGGATCAGAAAGTATGATGGCACCCATGTAAACATAGCAAGTTATAATACAGATTCAAACATGGCAGAAACAGAATTATGAAGGCATGTAAATGAGCTTGTGCAACTCACTACAGAGCAATACATGGCATGGCAAGGCAACCAACAGTAAGAATGCACATTTGTGAAGCTAAGCATGGCAAGAGCAAGTTAATAGGGTGCATGGAACACTAGGAAAACACATGGCAACAACTGAACTTAATGTTAACAGGCTGACAACAACATTATCAAGCAACTTTGGAGCAAGATTACAACAAGCTACAGCCGGCTATAATTGCAACTAAGGGCATGGATGGATATAGCATAACATGTAGAACAAAACACATTTAGTGAACATCTCCAGATTATGTATAGAATGACTAGTAGCAGCAGGTTTACATAGCATCACGAAATAATAGATTCAGCCTAGCAAAACAGCAACAACAAGTACCCTACTTAACAAGCTTGATTCACTCACCACAAGTCATTGCATGATAATATAAGCATAGCATCAGCAAGAAGACATGTTTGTGAAACAATCCAAGGCAAGAACAAGTTCATAGCATGCAAGGATCAACTACAACAACCTTGGCAAAATTGAATAACATGTAAACAATCTGCCAGGAAACATTTTGAAGCAAAAGTAGAGCATGAAAATGACATGCTAGACTACACCATAATTGCAAACAAGGGCATGAATGGATAGACAATAACCATATGTTCAAAACATCATTACTGAAGTATCTCAAAATATGCATGGATCTCTCTGTAGCATCATGTTTACATGGCATCAAAATAACAGCAGAACAGGGACTAAAACCAGCAACATCACGATGCCTAGTTTGCATGCTTGTTCTAGTCACCACATTGATAAAAAAATACATGGTAAGCACCTCTATAAATAAGACATGGCATAGATCAAAACACCTGTAGACATCAACCTCATAGGATGCACACATCAATCATGGCAAAAATGACAAAAGAGCATGTTCTGTTAACAAACAACAGAAAACATCATGAAGCACTCTTGCAATGATGATTCAGGAATCAAGATGAGCTCAAATGAACATGATGCAATGGAATGAAATGAAGTACTCATTGAGACGAACAATTTGACATATTACACGCACAAAACGGAGCTACGGATGCAGAGATACAATGCGATGAACATGACATGATAATGTCAAAAATCAGGGACTTGGGCAAAATCGGGGAAGGGGATAAGTCAACCTCGTGAGGTGGCGGCGGATCTCGCCGGAGCCAGGGAAGAAGATGGCCGGAGAGGGGGGGGTGCCGGATCCGGCGAGGTCGCTCCGGCGACGGGGTTCGGCGGCGGGGCCTTTCCCCGACCAGATCCGGATGGATCCAGCCGCGAGGAGGCGTGGGCGGCGAGGGGACATCACTGCGAGGCGACGGAGCTCGCGCTCCGACGAACTCGCGCCGGACGGCGGCGAGGACGCGGCCGCTGCGGCACTGGCGGCGACGAGCGGAGGCGGCGGGGTCGGGCGAAAGGCGGAGGCGGCGAGCGCGGGCGCGGGCTCGCGCGGTCGGCGGAGGCCGGCGCCGGCAGGAG
>NC_057798.1:622160958-622175471 GCF_018294505.1 Triticum aestivum
GGCGGGGTCCGGCGAGCGGCAACCGGCGGCGGGCTCCGGGCAGCGGCGCGGGAGGCAGCCGGGCCTGCGCGGGCGCGGATCCGGGCGGCGGCGGCGCATCCGGGCCCGGGCGGGCCGGCCTCGGGCCCCGCGGGCCGCGGCGGCGTGTGGGACGGACGGCGGTGATGTGGCGCGCGCTGAGTGGAGGGGAGCGGCGGTGGGGCGACGTGTCGCGTGGGGATTGGCTGCAGCGACGTGGCCGGTGGATGTGTCCGGCGCGAACGGACGCATCCGGCGGCGGGAGGTGAGGGGAGCTAGGGTTTGGACTGCGAAAATGGACGGGGGATGCCTTTTTATAGGTAGAAGGAGCTAGGAAGCTCCAAATGAGGAGCGGTTTTCGCCCACACGATCGTGATCGAACGACCGAGAGCATGGAGGGGAGTTTGCTGGGTTTTGGGCCACTTTGAAAGGGGTGTTGGGCTGCAAAGATAAAGGGAGGTTTCGGGCTATGCGGATAACCGTTGGAGTATCAAACGACCTCCAAATGGCACGAAACTTGACAGGCGGTCTACCGATGCTATACCAAGGCCGCTTGGCAAACCTCGGGCCATTCCGAGAAAGTTTAATCACCCACTCACAACAGGAGACAAAAGGGGAACACCGGAGGGCATAGGAGTGCCGGATCGCAAAATGGATAACGGGGAAAAGGCTCGGATGCATGAGACGAACACGTATGCAAAATGAGATGCACATGATGACATGACAATATGCAACACGCAAGCAAATGACATGGCAACAACGGCGAATAACTAAAGGACACCTGGCGCACGGATCCGGGGCGTTATAGCTACCCTGCCTTGGCCCAGTTCATGGCAGTGACTCACCCAGCCTACAACCTCATGAAGATGACCGGGAGCAACGGTGTCCTGACTGTAGCTGGAGATACGAAGGATGCTCTACAGGCGCTCAAGCTCTCATTCAAAGCGGCCGCAGTGGCGCAGCCCACCAGCGTCGACGCCCTCAAGGCCAAGGGGGCTGCGCCAACCAAGAAGAAGCAGCTGTTCACCCAAGACAAGGCGGAGACTAAGCAGGTACCAGTCGATGAAGATGGATCCTCTGGCGCCACCTTCACCATAGGTGCCAATCTCGACTCTGAGCAAGAGGAGGCTCTAGTGAAATTCTTGCGCGCGAACAAGAAGGTGTTCACGTGGGAGCCCAAGCAGCTAGCGGGGGTCCCAAGACAGGTGATCGAGCACCACCTGAACGTGTGCCATAATGTGCACCCCGTGACGCAGAAAGCAAGGCGACAGTCCACCGAGAAGCAGGCCTTCATCATCCAAGAAACCCGCAAGCTAGAAGCCGCGGGAGTCATTCGCGAGGTTCGCTATCCGGAATGGCTGGCCAACCCTGTTGTTGTGCCGAAGAAGGGAGGAAAGGAGCACATGTGCGTTGACTTCACCAACCTCAACAAGGCCTGCCCTCAAGATCCGTTCCCGCTCCCCCGCATCGACCAAATTGATGACTCCACCGCTGAGTGCAACCTGTTGTGTTTCCTGGATGCCTTCTCGGGCTACCACCAAATCAAGATGGCAGTGGAAGATGTGGAGAAAACAGCTTTCCTGACCCCGTGCGGGTGTACTGCTACACCTGCATGTCGTTTGGGTTGCGCAATGCAGGTGTAACCTTTCGGTGACTGATGCATATCGCCTTGGGCTGGCAGCTCGGGAGAAACGCCGAGGCCTACGTCGACGACATCGTGGTGAAGTCTCGGGAGGCCAAGACCCTGATACAAGACCTGGAAGAAACCTTCGTGAGCCTTCGTGAGGTGGACCTACAGCTCAACCCGGAGAAGTGCGTGTTTGGTGCCCCTTCTGGCAAGCTTCTGGGCTTCCTCGTGTCCCACAGAGGTATCGAGGCTAACCTAGAGAAGGTCAAGGCAATTAACGACATGAGTCTGCCACAAACCCTCAGGGAAATGCAAAAGCTCACCGGGCGAGTAACCGCGCTAGGACGCTTCATCTCCAAGCTGGGGGAACGAGCCCTGCCCTTCTTCAAGCTGATGAAGAAGAAGGGTCCGTTTGAATGGACTCAAGAGGCTGACGAAGCGTTCCAAGATCTCAAGAGGTACCTCACCAGCCCTCCGGTGATGGTGGCCCCGCGCCCTCAGGAGCCCTTGGTGCTCTACCTCGCCGCCACACCCTACTCCGCCAGCGCTGCTCTGGTGGCGGTTCGGGAGGAGCGTCAGATCAAGGCCGCATCGGCCGCAACCCCGACCACGGCAGCTCAGAGCCAGGAAGGCCTCGCGAGGGCCACGGCCTCGGTAGATGGAAATCAACCTCAATAGGAAGGCGCCTCTGGGGCAGAAGGGACCTCACCAAGCAGTCAGGAGCCGGGGGCTCAAACGCCTTAGGAGGCGCCCGACTCTCCAGAGGGTGTGGGCTCAGTCGGCGCGCCCACTCTCGTCAAGCATCCAGTGTATTTCATCAGCACGGTGCTGCGGGATGCAAGGGCACGGTACCCCATGCCCCAAAAGCTCTTGCTCGCGCTATTGGTGGCCTCTCGGAAGCTGCAGCACTACTTCCAAGGTCACCCCATCAAGGTTGTCTTAGCCTACCCATTGGAGAGGGTGCTCAGGAGTCCCAACTCTGCAGGAAGGGTCGCTGAATGGAACATCGAGCTACAAGTGTTTCAATTAGAATTCAGCACAACCAGAGTCGTCAAGGGAGCCGCACTTGCAGATTTTGTGGCAGAATGGACAGAGGCGCCATGGCTCGAAGCAGGTGAAGATCGGTCGTTCTTCCTGGGAAGCGAGGCACCAGACGGCTGGGTTATGCACTTCGATGGAGCATTCTTGCGACATGGCGCAGGGGTCGGCGCAGTGCTTATATCCCTCACTCAGGACAAGCTCTATTACGCCATGCAGCTCTGTTTCCGACAGGACGAAAAGGTTTCCAACAACATAGCGGAATACGAGGGCCTTATAGCAGGTTTAAAGGCCGCGGCCACGCTAGGAGTGAAGCTCCTCGTCATCAAAGCGGACTCGCAGCTCCTCGTCAACTTCTCCAACAAAGTATACGAGCCCAAGGACGAGCACATGGAGGTGTATCTTGCAGAAGTGCGCAAGATGGAGAAGCAGTTTTTGGGGCTGGAGCTGCAGCATGTGCCTCGTGGCACCAATCAGGAGGCTGATGACATCGCCAAGAAGGCATCAAGGCGGCTGCCTCAAGAGCCTGGCGCTTTCGAGGAACGACTCTTCAAGCCCTCAGTAGTACCATCGCTATCAAGCACAGTGCGACCTCGGTAGGAGCTCCCTCAACCGCCTGCCTCAGGGGCCCCGGCCTGTGGCCCGACCTTAGGAGCGCGCTTGCTCCTGGCACTGGAGCCTCAGGAAGGATGCTAGACTGCAGAGCTCAAAGATTACCTGATGCAAGGGACTCTACCAGAGAAAGAAGAGGACGCGGAACGCGTGGCTCGACAGGTCACGTCCTATCACATCCAAGACAGAGAGCTCTACCAGAAGCGACCCAACAGTGTTTCCCTGCGTTGCATCTCCAGAGAACAGGGGAAGGAGTTGCTGGCAGACATTCATGGTGGAGACTGTGGGCACCACTCTCATCATGGACCCTCGTCGGCAAGGCGTTTCGCAGCGGGTTTTATTGGCCTACGGCACTCAATGACGCAATCGAGCTGGTGAAGGCTTGTGAAGCCTGTAAATTCCATGCCAAGCAGATTCATCAGCCAGCTCAGGGCCTGCAGACCATTCCACTCTCGTGGTCATTCGCGGTCTGGGGGCTGGACATTTTGGGCCCGTTTCCTCGGGCGCCAGGGGGCTATTGCTACCTCTACATCGCCATTGACAAGTTCACCAAGTGGGAACAGGTGGAAGCTGTCCGCACCATCCCAGCTGGTTCTGCAGTTAAGTTCATCAAGGGCCTCGTGAGCCGATTCGGGGTGCCTAATCGCATCATCACCGACAATGGTTCGTAGTTCACCAGCAATCTCTTCAAAACATATTGTGCTAACCATGGAACACAGATATGCTACGCTTCAGTGGCAAACCCTCGGAGCAACGGCCAGGCTGAACGCGCCAACGCCGAGGTCCTGAAAGGCCTCAAAACCAGGACCTTCAAGAAGAACCTGGAGGCCTGCGGCAGGGGTTGGTACGATGAGCTCTAGTCCATGCTATGGTCCATCCGCACTACCGCCACCAAGTCAACCGGCGAAACCCCATTCTTCCTCGTTTACGGAGCTGAGGCGGCCCCCCTCACGAGGTCAAGCGTCGCTCCTTGCGGGTCCTGGCGTTTGACGAAACACAGCAAGACGCCATGCAGGGGATGGACCTCGTGCTGGGGGAGGAACACCATCGGGAGGCCGCGCTTCGAGCGGCAAGATACCAGCAGGCGTTGTGGCGGTACCACTTCTGCAACATCCGCCCCAGGACCCTCGAGGTAGGTGACCTCGTGCTCAGGCGGGTGCTCTCCAGGGAAGGGCTGCACAAGCTCTCGCCCATGTGGGAGGGCCCGTTCAAGGTTGTTCATGTTTCCAGACCTGGCGCTGTGCGCTTGGAGACCCAGGAAGGGGTGCCCATTCCGAACGCGTGGAACATTCAACACCTTCGGAGATTCTACCCTTGAAGTAAGGCCCAGTGCCTGTAAAGAAGGCCCGGTGCCTGTGAAGAAGGGCCCAGTGCCTGTCAAGAAGGGCCCAGTGCCTGCGAAGAAGGCCCAGTGCCTGCGAAGCTCATCGCCCCAAGAAAAGACCCGATGCGCGTGAAGAAGGCCAATGCATGTGAAGCTCGCCGCCCGTGACACTGTCACGTAATAATGAGCTGGGGCTATACACGCCCTGGAGTCTCCGGAGTGCCGCCCTTGGGCCTCGGGGTCTCCCGCCCATGCCCAGTGGCAGCACTTAGCTCCACGCTGGTGAGAAGACGTCGAAGACTATACTAGGTGCCGGACGCGGCTTTTCATTTGCTTTCTGTAGGTGGCTTGTTCCCCCTTTGTTCGAAGCTTTATTGGAGTTGCCTTTAGTGTTGTTTGCCGTCCCCAGCCCGCAATTCTTTTTCTTTGTTTTTCTCCTGACTCGTCCTCTCTTTCGCAAGCCTCGCGAGGGGGCTACGTGGGCGCCCTCGCGAGTGCCTTCTTGCCTAATTTCGTGAGGCTTCCTCCCTCAAGTTCACAATGGGAGCACCCCTCCCGGTCCATGCTGCACGGGCATCGCGATGCGAGCACAGGACCAGAGCTGGTCACCCTCACGACAAAGGTTCGAAAGCTATCCTCCCGGCTAAATTTTGCAGACTTCAAGATGCCCGGCGAGGCCCCAGGCAGGTACCTCGCGAGGCGAAAATGGTGGCGAGCCCCACAAGCTAAGTTGTTCCTACACGCAAGCACGCAGCCTCGACACCATAACACAACATGGGGATAATAGAAATAGCATAATAATTAAGGGTAATAGTCTAGCACGCCCCCTCGGGGCCCCATACTTCTCTCTTTCTAAGCAGGAAAAGGAGATAAAGAAAACAAACGCGGCGTGCCCGGCGACGACTCATGAGGAAGGATTCACACCGCCCTCCTGATCTCAATCAGACTCCTCCTCACGCTTCACTGAGGCACGACGACGGGATGACCCGCTACCACCCTTGAAGCGCGCGCATCGGCGCGGTGGTTGATCGCGGCCACCGCTGGAGGAGCTGCCACCGAAGGGGGAGCCGCTGAAGCTTGGCGAGCTGCGAGCGCTGCCGGCAGCGGGCTCGCCTTTGTCTTCATGGCAGCCGTCGCCGAGTCCCAGCACTTGGTCGCTGTCGTCGTCTCCAGGGAAGCACCCGACACGATGGCCTTCTCCTCCGAACACCCTCACATAGAGGGTCGCATCACCATCAAACTTGAAGTGCAGGGTGCACCGCCGGCCTAGGCCGCGCGCATAGGCAAATGTCTGCCAGCCGCGGGCCAAGGCCATGTTCCCGGCGATAGAGATCTCCAACAAGACCCAGGAAGCCCTGCTGCAGCAGCCGTTCACTTGGAGCTAGAGGCCGCCAGGAGCGCCAGCCGGGAGTTCACCGGCGAAGAAGCGGGGAAGCTGGAGCCAGCTACCGGTCGGCTCCGCCGAACACACGACGAACTCCGGCAGCACTTTGGCCGAGTGGAAGCGCGGCCTGGAAGGCCGCGCGGCCACAACGTGCCCTCCCTCACCCACCGGGCGGCCGTCACCGCACGAGGGATCACCGCCGCGACCACGAGGAGCCACCACAGGGGTCACGGGGTGCTTGCGGGGGTGACCTCGACCACGCTTGGGCGGAGGGGAGTCAGGCCCTCCCCGGCGAGCCTTTCCCTTCTCCGCGGCCGAGAACCTCTTCGGCGGCGCCATTGGACACGGCGGGCGGCTGGAGCAGGGAGAAAGAAGAAGCAAGCGGAAGAAGGGAGATGTGCAGCGGGGGCTTGCACCCTCCCGCATTTATAACCCAAGGGAGGCCAACCGCCGGCCTCCACGATCGCAGGTAATCATGACTCCTTTTGCATGCAGCAGGGACTCGTCAAATCAGGCAGTTGCCGAGGCAGCGTGGGGAAGCGGAGACGCCCACGTCCAATCAACCGCCACGTGGCGACCAAGGCTGCAGGCTGTTGGGGCCCGCGGTGCTCCCCACTTGCCCCTTCAATTCCCTGCTAAGCCAAGTCCGAGCGCGCCTTGGGCCCGGGGGCTACTGTCGGTGTTCTGGGAATGGGGGTCCCTAGACTTGCCTGCCTGCGGCCTGCGGCGTGGCTCAAGGGGTGGCCCAGTACGGCCCATCTTCATCAACTCAAACTCAAGACCCTCGCGAGGGACCAAGCCTCGCGGGGCGGACGATGAAAGGCTTCCTCAGGAACAGCCTCACTAGGCAGGCTCGCGAGGAGGGGGAGAGATCAAGGCAAGGGTACCTCACGAGGTGCTCGTGACGCAAGCCATGACGATCGAGACCAAGCGGGCGCCAGGCGGGCGCCGGCCTGTGCAGTGTACTTGTTTCCTCTTTGGTGCAAAGGGGGCAAACACAGGCGTGGAGTACCAAGGCATCAAGCAAAGGTTACCATTTCGGTGCAACGAGACCAAGACCAGCAGAGCGGCAGGACGGGGGTCACCGTGGAGCCCAAGACGGCGTCATCGCCAGTGCCTTTGGCAGCCGAAGACCAACTTTAGTCAGGATAACTTGTACTAGATGTCCCCTTCAAAATGGCCGTTGTTGGCGCCCTTCCCACTCAATATTTGGGAAGAGGACCAGGGCCTCTATATATAGAGATAGCCACCACCGTAGGAGGGGATCGAATCCTTCCGAAGAAAGCCACCACCACAAGAACACCTCTCGCGAGGCTGTTCTTCCCATGTACTGTTCATCATCAGCCCCTGAGGCAATCCACCACACCAACACATTGGATTAGGGTATTACACCACAACGGTGGCCCGAACCAATATAAACCTTGTGTCCCTTGTGTTGTTCATCATTTAGCTTAGATTCTCAGCGAGGCGTTGGGACATGGATCGGTAGGGGGAAGATCTTCGCGCACCCCAGATTTTGAACCTTAAGGGTTTTGCCGGAACCCGATATCCGACAAAGTTGAAGCATTGTTGTACTAGAGATATTTGAACTACTGTTGTACTATTGTCGCGGGCTATTTTCTATAATTTATGTATAAACTTTGCTTAATTTTGTCATGTTTGCACGAATTTCATCCGATTTGTTGAAATCTGCTTTGAAACGTATGCGGCTACGGTTGGATGGCCAATTCCCACATCAACGTTCACGGACTGGTCCTCACTGATCTGTGGATGGATACAATATTTGGTTTGGAGGCCAACGTTGGAGATGCCCTTATGCCTATTTACCTATTAAAAATACCCACTCCAAAATTGGTTGCCAAGAATGCCTTAACATCTCTAGCCCATCCCCTATAATTTAACTCTTTAGGGCTCCTTTGGTTCATAGAATAGGAATATCATAGGAATAGGAAACCCATATGAAATGAGATGACATATATTTCATTTCGTACAGGGAATGCAGAATAAGATGTCACTTGATTCATAAGGTAGGAATTTAGGACATCTCCAACGGCAATCCATAATTTCCTCCCGCATCCATCCACGGACAGGGGGCTCAGCCCGCAAACACGGATGCGGGAGCCCGCCATCCAATCGTAGCCACATACATTTTGACAACAGTTCAAACCAACCGGACGAGATTCGTGCAAACCGGGCAAATTTTAATATAAACACGACGAATTTCATTTGAAATGGGATAATTTGTACATACAACCAGCCAATATTTAGTTCGGTGAACTAAAAACCTTAAAATAAAACCCTAAACTACCCTATACTTGACAGCGTCCTCGTAGGCTATGCCGGGCTGGCCAGTGGTTCCTCCTCCGTCATCGTCGCTTGATCCGGCGTCGGAGTTGGGCTTCGGGCGTCGGAAGGTGGCAGCGTCGCGGCAGGGCTTCGGGTGGCAGAGAGCGTGAAGGGGATGCCGACTCCGGCTTCACAGGGATGAGCATCCCCGGTGGCGGAGCCGGGCCATTGTGGTGGAGCACAGAGCAACGGAGCATCAGCTTCATCTTGTCCTCATACTCCGCGTTGATGGCGGCGTATGCCTGGCCTACCACCGCTGGCGTGGACTGTTGCTGGTGCTTCGGCGGCTGACCCTCCTCGTTGCCGGAGGAGATGGCAATCTCCGCCTTCATTGAGGAGCCGCCCGCCGATGAGGATGACAGCCCCGGAGTTCGAGGGTGGCATCGCCATGATCCACCCGAGCCCACCCCAAAACCGCCGCCTACCAGCATCGATGCCCATGACTTACTCATCACCAAAGTTGTGGAGGGAAATGGGCAGGAAGAGGAGAGGAGGAGGATAGATTGCGATGTGGACTGCGCCGGAGGGCGGCATATATAGTCGCGGCCAAGCCATGCGAAGGGCCTGTCAGCCGCTTCAACGCGGCTCAGTGGCCATAGTTTGTTCCTCAGGAAGTTGCGTCCGCATTGAAGTGGCGGCTCCTGAGAGGTCGTGTCGGTCAGTGCAGCCCTCCCTCCCTCCAGCCACATCGCGGCGTCAATGTCGGCCGCTGCGTGCTCTAGGCCGGCATGAATGCGATGTGGTAAGCGACGCGTGCATCAGAAGGAAAGCACATGAGGGGTGGGTGGGGGTTTGGAGTAGGCCACGACGGTCAGAAGTGGGTGTGGCAGCGGTCTGGACTCCCACAACCCCCCCCCCCCACTACTAGAAAAAGGGCTATAGATGGGATTGACACTAATGGCGCACCAGACAAGGGGTGCGCCATTAGTATATACTAATGGCGCACCACCTTCTGATATGCCATTAGAGTTGAAACTACTAATGGCGCACCTGGCCCAAGGTGCGCCATTAGTATCAATTTTTTTTGAACTAGTGCGCCTGTCCAAACATACTAATGGCGCATCCAGACTCAGTGCGCCATTACTAGTTGTAACTAGTAATGGCGCACCTATCGGAAAGTGCGCCACTAATGTTGTTTTTTATTATATTTTTATTCCTTTTTTTGCAATACTACTAATGGCGCACTGTTCAACCGTGCGCCATTAGTATGTTTTTTTGCAAAACTACTAATGGCGCACCTCCAGAAGGTGCACTATTAGTAACCTGGATTACTAATGGCGCATTTAGTGTTGGTGCGCCATTAGTAAGTGGGCAGCAACAAGATATTTTGGACAGCCTCTCCTACCCACACTCACTTTCTCCCCACTTCATTCTCTCCACCTCCTCCTTGTCTCGGGTGCCTCCTCTTTTTCACCTCATTTCCACCATAGATTCATTCAAATTAAGTGGTTAAATTACCTTGTTTTGATAGGTAAGTAAGGGGGGAAGCTATATTTATGTTGTTCTCCCTACAACAATGTGCACATGCACTTTTTATGGCATAGCTAGATCTATGTATGTTCGTGGTGTTGCATATGTTTGTGGTGTTGCATATGTGTTTGTGTTTGGAGGTGTACCGGTATTTGAAATGCGATAGTTGCCAATATTTTGCCGGAATTTTGATTCATTTCCGTTTCGGCGAGAATTTTGGCATTAAGCATTCTTTTTGGTCCTATTTTTAGGGAAAGTCATGCCAAATTTTTTCTTGGTTCTAAAATATCGTTTTGCTCTACCCCGTAGGCGACCATGGTCCGCACGATGACTGAAGGCATCGTGAATAGGTTTTTGAGGTCCACGAAGGCCGAGATGCTTCAAAAGAACGAGACGGAGATAAGATGTCCATGTCGAAGATGCAAGCTGAAGAGCCTTATTGCGGACCCGAATTCCGGGCAGGTGCGGGACCACCTGCTCTTGCGCGGTTTCATGGATGGCTATCGGTGGTAAGGTGATGAAGATGACTACGAAGTCGTCCATGGGGGCCGGGCAAGAAATGAGGAAGGGCAGCAAGACAACCACCGCGGCTTGGGCGGGCGAGATGACAAAGAATCCCCAGGAGATGATCACGACGGTGATGCTGTACACAGTCATCATGTAGAAGATGCAGGACATGATGATGAGGAAGATGCCGGAGCAGACGATGGGCATGATCATAAAGATGATGATGCCGGCGGAGCAGACGACGCTGGACCATCGATGGGCTGGGTGCAGGACCCTCAAATTCAAGAGCTGCTTCTCAAGCAGACGGATAACGCAAGAGCTGCCGCCCGAGAGAAAGCCAAGATGGATCAACTTGAGTTAGACGCGGTTACTCCATTGTATGAAGGATGCAGGCCCGAGGATACCCGCCTGAAAGTAACGCTCATGGCTCTGGAGATGAAGGTAAAACACAAAATGACCGACGCATGCTTCGACGAGAACATGTCATTCTGGCACGAACGTCTTTCCAAGGGGAACAAGTGCCCGACCAGTTTGGAGGAGGCGAAGAAAATCGTGTGTCCTCTGGATTTACCGCACGTGAAATACCATGTGTGCATGAACAATTGCATCATTTATCGGGACGAGCACGCGGAGTCTACCATATGTCCGGTGTGCGGCGTCACTCGATACAAGAAGAGGAAGAAAGCTCCTCGAAAAGTGGTGTGGTACTTTCCGATCACTCCTCGTCTGAAGCGGTATTTCACGGACCCTAAGGTAGCAAAGCTCCTGCATTGGCACACGGATAGGGAGGAGAAGAAGCGAGAAGATGATGCAAATGATCTGGAGATAGATAAAAAAGACAAGATGCTGAGTCACCCTAAGGATGCGAGCCAGTGGCAAGCGTTGAACTTCGAAGACCCAGAATTTGGGAACGATCCAAGGAACATCATGCTGGGTGCGAGCACCGATGGAGTCAATCCGTTTGGCAGCCAGAGAAGCACACATAGCACCTGGCCTGTGTTTGTGTGGATGTACAACCTTCCCCCCTGGTTGTGCATGAAGAGGAAGTACATTCACATGAGTATGCTAATTGAAGGGCCGAAACAACCAGGGAACGACATCAATCTGTATCTGGGGCTGCTGAAAGAGGAGCTTGACACGCTGTGGAAAACGCCAGCCAATACATGGGACGCCGCAGAGAAAGAATATTTCCCTATGAGAGCCGCACTGCTCATGACGGTGCACGACTATCTCGGTTACGGATATCTCGCGGGGCAGGTAGTCCATGGATTTTCTGGATGCGTAAGGTGCATGGATGACACAATGTATCGCCAGCTAGATAGAGATCCCGGGTCTTCAAAAACCGTGTTCATGGGACATCGAAGGTAGCTTCGCGACGATGACCCGTGGAGGAAACGCAAGGATCTGTTCGATGGTGAAACCGAACTCCGAAAACGCCCGTGTACGAGGAGCGGCGAGGAAATAGACAAGCTGTTGAAAAATTGGAAAGACTGCCCACTGCCGGGAAAGAAGCAAAAGGCGCCAGAGCCGGGAAAGAAGCGAAAGGCGCCAGAGCCGCTGCTGAAGGTATGGAAAACGAGGTCTGTTTTCTGGGACTTGCCGTACTGGAAGATCCACCGTGTGCCTCACAGCCTTGATGTCATGCATATCACGAAGAACGTGTGCGAGAGTCTGCTTGGTACCCTGCTCAACATGCCAGAGAGGACCAAAGATGGGCCAAGAGCAAGGGCAGACTTGAAATCAATGGGCATCAGGCAGGAGCTTCATGCTAATGATGATGATGATGATGATGATGATAATGATGATGATGATGATGATGATGATGATGATGATGAGGCGAAGCAGGACACAGTAAGTCGTCGCAAAGGCAAAAAGGCCAAGAAGACCGGAAATGACTACCCTCCCGCGTGCTTCACTCTAAGTCAGGAGGAGATCGAGCAATTTTTCACCTGCCTTCTAGGAGTAAAACTTCCTTACGGTTACGCGGGGAAGATAAGCAGATACCTAGACCCAGCGAAGTAGAAGTTCAGTGGGATGAAGTCTCACGACTGTCACGTGCTGATGACGCAGATACTTCCAGTTGAAATCCGTGGGATCATGGACGCGCACGTCCGTGAAACGCTATTTGGCCTATGCAACTTTTTCGACGTCATCTCTCGGAAGTCGATTGGCGTGAGGCAACTCAGAATGCTACAGGAAGAGATCGTGGTGATACTATGCGAGCTTGAGATGTACTTCCCGCCTGCATTCTTCGATGTTATGGTGCATCTGCTGGTCCATATAGTGGAGGATATCATCCAACTTGGGCCGACGTTCCTGCACAGCATGATGCCGTTCGAAAGGATGAATGGTGTCATCAAAGGATACGTTCGCAACATGTCACGTCTAGAGGGAAGTATAGCCAAGGGCTTTCTGACCAAAGAGTGCATCTCCTACTGCACGAATTATCTAGGCATTGAGAACCCCGTTGGTCTGCCCGTCAACAGGCACCTCGGCAGGCTCGCTGGATGGGGTCACCGTGAGGGTCGCCGCGAAATGCATGTCGACTTAGAGGGTCGACTCGCCGACTTTGAAAGAGCAAACCTAGTCGCGCTACAACACATAGACGTGGTCGATCCTTGGGTGGTAGAGCACAAAACCTTTATTAAGAAGACATACAATGACCGAGGCCAACAGAGGACGGACGGAGATATAATCAAAGAGCACAACTCATGTTTCACGTGTTGGTTCAAGCAGAAGCTTCTGTCGTACCATTTACATGAGGATTCTTCCACGGAAGAACAACTCATATTCGCCTTGTCACAGGGCGCCGAGCACAACCTGATGACCTATGAGGCGTACGATATCAACGGCTACACATTCTACACCGATGCCAAGGACATGAAGAGCGATGGTTATTAGAACTCCGGGGTAACGATGGAATCCTACACCGGTAATGACAAGGACAGATACTACGGAAGGATCGAGGAGATCTGGGAGCTGAGCTACGCTGGAGAGAAGGTCCCGATGTTCCGTGTCAGATGGGCGAAGAGCGTCCTAAAAGAAGACCGGTATTTCACCACCATGGTTATACCCGAAGCCAAATCCAATACCGCGGGCGCAAACGTCACCGCGAAAAATGAGCCATGGGTACTGGCTTCCCAAGTTGACCAATGCTTCTTCATTACCGACCCGTCAAAGCCCAGTCGTGTTGTCGTGAGGAGAGGCAAAAGGAAGATCATCGGAATGGATGGAGTAGCCAATGAGCAAGACTTCGACAAGTACGGCGACCCGAGGATCGAACGTGACGACGATGATGAAGTAGCAGCATACACCACAAGAAGAAGCAGGACCACCCTACCTAAAGGACGTCCGTTCCACAGAAGAACTTCATTTGCGAAAAAGAAGGGCAAGAATATTGTGAACAGATAGCTAGCTAAGATCGATTGTATTTAAATCGTAGCCTTCATTTCTCGATTGTATTTCATGGGCACTTTTTGAACTATCATGAATATTTTTAAATTTCATGGACACTCGATCTCGATCCCCCTCCATCTCGATCGCTATCCCACCTCGCCAGATCCGGTCCCCCTCGCCGCCGAGCACCCCCCGGTCCACCGGCCGCCGCCGCCGACCCCCCGCACCCTCGATTCCCCTACTCAACCGCCGCCGCCGACCCCCCGCACCCCGCGCACCCTCCCCCGCTCCACCGGCATTACTGTTTGATGATATTTTTTAAAAAATTATTACTGTCTTATAAAAAAAATATTACTGTTATGATTTAAACAAGTTTGAACATATTTAAACACAAATAAGTATCAAACAACATTTTAAATGCATAAAAAAAATTGTGGAGCCAGGGAATCAAACCCAGGACCTCCTTGTGTGAGAACTGGCTGCTGACCAGTCGAGCTAGTAGAGGGAACTTGGTGTGGATCAGGTCAGGTGGGAGATAACCTGTTGGCTCGAGCAGAAATCAAAAAAAAATAATACTAATGGCGCACCAGGGTGAGGTGCACCATTAGTATTGTGCCGCCCCCACCCCGGCGGCCCAAACCTATCCCCTCTCTCTCCCTCGCCCTCACCCTCGATGCCCTTCCCCTCTCCTTTCCCGACGCCGCTGCCCCGCCGCCTCGACGCCGCCCCGACGCCGCGACGCCGCCCCGTCGTCCTTGTCTCCTCTCCCGACGCCGCTGCCCCACCGCCTC
>NC_057798.1:622175481-622185680 GCF_018294505.1 Triticum aestivum
ACCGGCATTACTGTTTGATGATATTTTTTAAAAAATTATTACTGTCTTATAAAAAAAATATTACTGTTATGATTTAAACAAGTTTGAACATATTTAAACACAAATAAGTATCAAACAACATTTTAAATGCATAAAAAAAATTGTGGAGCCTGGGAATCGAACCCAGGACCTCCTGGTGTGAGAACTGGCTGCTGACCAATCGAGCTAGTAGAGGGACCTTGATGTGGATCAGGTCAGGTGGAAGATAACCTGTTGGCTCGAGCAGAAATAAAAAAAATACTAATGGCGCACCAGGGCGAGGTGTGCCATTAGTATGGATGTACTTATGGCGCACCGAGGTGTGGTGTGCCATTAGTATTGTGCCGCCATCCATACTTCCTCCCCGGCCCAAACCTATCCCCTCTCTCTCCGTCGCCCTCGCCCTTGATCCCCTTCCCTTCTCCTCTCCCGACGCCGCTGCCCCGCCGCCTCGACGCCGCCCCGACGCCGCCTCGACGCCTCGACGCCCGCCTCGCTCCTCCTCCGGCGCCTCTCCACCCAGCCCAAGCCCAAGGCGGCTCCGCCTCCACCTCCTCCGCCTCCGCCGTCGGACGAGGGCGCCGTAGTGTGGGCCCGTCGCGCGGCCGCGCTCTCGCTGCTGGGGCTCACCGGCGCCGTCGCCGCCAGCGCCTTCAGCGACCTCTCCGACCTCTGCGATGCCGCCCTCGACCTCTCCCTCCTGGAGCTCCTCCCCGACCACCTCCCCGGAGCTCGTTCTCTGCCCACCCAAGGTGAGCATGTGCTTTTTGTTTTTGTTTGAGAGAACCCAAGTTGAGCATGTGCTGGATGTGGATGTGTGTGCAATTCGGCTTGTCTTGTTTGTGCATCCTGGGGCCAAACGCTTTGGCCAATGCTTCACAAATCACAATCCTGGGGCCAAACACTTTGGTCCAACTTGCTTGCATTAAGGAACCTGAACTTCATTTGCCGCCGGCTGCTAGATGGGCTCTCTGATCCCCATATAGGTTTTGGCAGCAGGTGTATTCCATTGCTTTAATTTTGTCATTGGGTGAATTGAATTCCTGCTCATATTTTATCAGAAAGGCTACCGAACCCGAGACTTGCTAATGGTTTAGTAGGTTTTGGCTGACGGCAGGTGTATCCCCATATAGGTTTTGGCAGCAGGTGTATCTCTCAAGTACCAGGCTCACCATAGCATTAGCAGGATTTTGTTGCGTGTGTCCGTGTCACAATTGTTCAGTAGGTTTTGGAGCCAGTCCACTCCAGTATACTGGAATACAGATCCCTTTGGCAACCTCCATTGCTTTCTCAATTCTTGGCCTAGTGCTCTGCTCTTTGTACTACAATCTTGTCGGTATTACAATCTCAAATGCAATATTACCCTCTGCAATTTCCAAATTTACACAGTACTAGTCTGTTAATACTTATTTTGAGGGTACTTTTACTTCTTATTTCCTGAGTTTTATTAGTGTACTTTTACTGTCCTCTATAGGTGACGTGTGAACCGTTGCTTATGCCGATCGACTTACCGACTACCTATTTAATTGGTTTTCTTTTAAATCTTATAGTTCCCGTTGATTATAAACTGGCCGGCCGCGATCAATCAGTTGGTATTGATTTTGTCAGCAGACTTTGAGGTCAGTTTAACCTGTCATTTTTCAACATTACTCAACTATTTCAATCTATCATTAATTAATGACGCCAAATTTTTGAGACTCGATTTTGCAAAGAATCGCCTGATTGGATTCAACAGTTCTGTGACGGTAGCCTAAGCTTGAGAGCATAATGAGTTAGTTTCAGCTGAGATAAATTTTGTGTGCGTGTGTGTGTGTGTGGGGGGGTGCTGCATAGGAACCAAAGAGTTGAAGATGCTCTTACGAAATATTGCTTCTTAATCGCAACTTTGATTAGAGCACTTGGTGTTCAGTAGTTAATCCCTTGTGTACTGCCTCTTGCACGCTCCAAAAGCTATGTAGGCTAATTCAATTTAAATTTTATACTTGGGACTGAGTATATCGTCTTACTATGGCCTCTGATGATTAAAAAAATATGATGATTACTTAGGCTATAGGCATGCCGCATGCACCAGCCGTTAATTAGCACAAGTTGATCACGTCGTTGTATAACTCCTTTGTTATAGCTCAATTTGGTTCAGCTAGCTGTATCTAGGATTATCCATGCAACGAGTGGTCAAAACCAAGAAACTAAGAAAAACTGCACTTGCCAAACATCTCTATAGTTTTGCTAAAACTGAGAAAAACTGCAGTTTTTAGAAACCAAAGTATTCATTGCCCACACATTGGAATACCAAGGTTTTCAATTACCATGGTTCTGGAAAAACCGTGTTGCCAAACTAGGCCTTAGCAGTTAAGTCTTAACGTGGTTTGCATTCATTTGCAATTACACTTGTTTTTGCCTCCACTTGATGGAGCCGACAGCTTCCGTTTACCTGAAACGAGTCTTCTTGTTTTGCGGTGCTCATTTTTTTCTAAGTGCACTGCAGTACTTGTTCCTTTGTGCACCATAAGTAAAACTAGCTAATTTTATGAAAATGTATCATGTCACTGTCCGTGACTCTCTCTTTTTAAGTCCACATTCTGTTGGTGGCTCGGTTAACTCCTAGGGTTTTAGCAGTTATGTATAAAAAACATTCTAATCCAGTATTGCTTGTAGTGGTTTGTCCAAAATGTTGAATGATACTGCTTGGAGATGCATATATTGTTTCACCTCTTCACATGCCAATGTATTTTCCATGTTGTGATGAAGGCCTTTTTTGACTTGTCCACCCGAGAGGCCCTTGAGTTTGCTGGAATGTCGATTAACTTCTGTTCCAGCAAATTCGGGTACTCCATATGTCCTATTTTCAGCAAAGGTCATGCTGAAATTTTCCATGAATTTTAGCATGACTTTGCTAAAAAAAGGACATATGGGGTACTTGTGACTAATGCATGGGCCGGGGTACTTGTGACTAATGATGAAAGCTTAGGCTTTTAGGGTGCCTCGGCGTTGAAAAACCCTCAATGATAAAAGCTTACCTTTTAGGATGCCTCGGTGTTGACAAACCCTAAATGATGAGACCATGATCTTGTTCCTTGACAATAACCAACTTTTTGACCAAACTTTGTTCCTATTTAGAGAGAAACATGGCCAACAACGATCAGGCCGGGGGTTCGGGCGGCAAGGCATTCTGGGAGCTGTCCCAGGAGATGGAGGAACAACCTCACTTGTATGAGGACGCCGCCTTCCCCACCGATCCTGAGACCACTGATGGTACCGCCGAGGATGACCCCACTGATGCCACCACTGATGGTGCCGCCGAGTATGCCACCACTGATGATGGCGGCGCACGCACAGATGGCAGCCAACCGAAGAGGCAACGGAAGGACCGGCGCCCGACCGTGCTCCGCACCCTCAAGGAGGAAGTTACTGAAGTGGACTCCGACGAGAATCCAACGGCGCCCGAACGAATAGTCAAGGGTACTCGCTTCAGCTCGGGTGCATTCTCCGGAGCACCGTCTCGATCAACACCGAGAACCTGAGGCATCCTGACCGAGGGAATTTGCGCAACCTCCTCTTCACGAAGCTGCACGAACGATACAAGTTCCCCGCTGAATTTGAAAACAGAAGCCTCAAAGGGAATAAAGTGAACAATGCTGCCCTCACGAAGATGAGAAAGGCCCTGTCTACTTGGAAAAGCAATGTGAAGAGAATGATCGAGAAAGGTGAGAGTTATGAGAAGATCAAGGAGAAAAATTCTTCGATCAACGAAGATGACTACAATGACTTCAAGATCAATTGCTCGAGCACCGCAAACTCCGAATCAAGTCAGTGGGGGAAAGAAATGCGGGAGTTGAACTTAGGGGAACACAAACTCGGTCCCGGCGGTTACAGAGTGGCGGAGCCTATATGGGACAAGGAGGACGCGGAGCGTGCCGAGCAAGGCCTACCGCCCTGCTTCGAGAAATACAGCGGTAACAAGCAGACCAGGAACTATGTCAGGGCCCGGTACAAGGAGGACCCGATAACAAAGGAGCTTACCACGGATCCGAAGACCAGGGTGCTTGAGCTTGTTCTGGTAAGGAATACACCCCCGCGTAATTAGCTCCGTATGGTTGCATTCTAATTAATGAAGCCAAATTTCTAAATGGTTCACATTCCTTCCGCAGGCGACTGAAAGCAGTAGCGCGGGGTCGACTAAGAGCAACCCTTGGGACACCACTCTAAATAGGGTGTTGAATGTAATGAAGAACAAGGATAAGCTCAGTAAGCCGACGTCAGCTGGTCGTGTGGCCGGCAAAGGCTTGTCCACAAAATGGGGGTCATACTATACCGCTGGTGTGCAGAAGGAGAAAAAGACCAGCTCAGAAAATCAGGCGCGCGAGGTTCAAGAACTCAAGGCACAGGTGGCGCGGATTCCGGAGATTGTCCAAGAGCAAGTGCAACAACAACTCGGAGCGACGATCACCACCATTGTGCCTACCTTGATCCAGGGGTTGAGTGCGTGGATTGCGGGCGGCCAACAGGGGCCGCCCCCGATTCCTAGCTTCATGGCCAGCAACTCGCAGAATGCGATGGCGGGGCCATTGGTGTCTCCGACGGAGGCGGCATTGGTGTCTCCAACGCCGGCACGGGAGCTTAATGCACCCGGGTGTACGCCGGCCGGCACCTCTGCAGCAAGCGGCCCCTCCATCAACTGCACGCCCGCCATTGGCGGTGCCTCGACATTAGCCGAGCTCGACGCCATCATCACGGTAACTAATTAAGCCTCTCTCGGTCGAGGACTTCATCTCCTTTCCTTTGACTGGGCATCCCTGACACCCTACATGTTTTCGCAGGGCGCCGCCGACGTTCCGTGCACTCTCCTGCACTTCGTGAACAACGAGTTGGTCGATGTCGCCAAGGGAAAAATCGTTCAACCGGGCAACCCCTTGTTCCACGGTACCCAGATGCCACCCAACTTGTTTAGGGTTGAACTGGTTCGGGTGCTGCCAGGCTGCGACGAGTTGTTACCTCCGATTCGACCCGTCGGGGCCGACGATGATGACGTGATGACCCTCAGCGCCTGCCTGAGCTAGCCCCTGCTTTGGCCGAAGAGCCAGATTCGTTTGGGGGCGGGGGACACCACCCCAAAGACAACACTGCCAGTCGTGCCGGCGCCAAGTCGGCCCCATGGCAAGACCGCCGCAACGATGCCTGACATCCCTATGCCACTGGATCCAAACATGCATATGGCACAGGATCGGAACGACAACGACGACGATACATTTGGCAACGTCGATCAGTACTTTGCCGAACATGGGTACGATGGCGACTTCATGGGGCCTCCTTCTCAAGAACCCAACCCAACAAAAGACGTGCGCGATCTAGCTGGTACCGCGGAGAAGCCAAGTTGCAACAGGCGTCGTCTGCCGTTCAGCTCTTAGGAGACGCCTCCAGCTGCCGACTTCACCGAGCCTCAGATAGGCGAGGTGCGAAATATTATCAGCCCAAACACACACAAGAAGGCGGTCTGTGAGCAGAACTCGGTCCCATTACAGGAGAAGAAGAAGGCACGCAAAAGAAAGAATAACAAGGGTGCGAGCCAGCCGGCACCGAGTACTATCCGTGCTCAGGACGGGCCATCTTCACCTGAGGATATCTCGAGGAGGGTGCATGTGGCGGGTAGGGCGATGCTACCGACAAATATGCTCAATGCTGCAACCGGTGCTATGCGGAGTCTACATGACAGTGTTCTTTCTTTGGAGAAGCGGCGTCTCGGAGAGAAGGATGTGGCATACCCGGTTTTCGCGGCCAAGGTGCCAGAGGGCAAGGGCTTTGTGGATAACTCCATCGGGCGTACGATCGTCCTGCGGTTTGATGACATCCACACTATGTTGAACCTTCATCCGCTGCACTACACCTTCGTTCGGCTATTTTCGCTGAGTATGGAGATGCGGATCATTCGCGACAAGACCCCGGACATCGTGATAGTCGACCCCTTCTACATGCGTGCCAAGATCTTGGGCAACGCTGGGGACCGGCAAGTCGCGAGTTCTTACCTCGAAGGCGTCATTCTGGCAAACCAAGATAAGGATAACTTCCTCGTGCCTTACTTTCCCGAGTAAGTCCTCCCCTCAACCGGCCCGTAACATATGAATTCTTAGATTTCGACCGTTTTTCTTATAACATTCCGTGTTTTCTGCAGTGACACACATTGCACGCTCATCCTCCTAAGCCCCAAATATTCCATGGCCACGTATTTCGACCCGGACCTTTAGTCGAACGTAGACTACACAAATGTCAAGAAGGTTCTTGATGATGTTCTCCCCGGCTACGCCAAATCTGGAGGCACCTTCACCAGGCCTATTCGTAAGTACGGCAAGCACGTGTTCTCCCACAATACGACGTTCTGCTGCGTCAAGCAGCCTCCTGACGGTCAGAAGGGTGCCTACTACGCCATCCATCACATGCGGGCGATCGTATGGGACCATCATCAACTTCTGCTACCGAGTAAACTCAAAGATTGGGCCGCGAGCGTGTCGGCAATCCAGGACGTGGACATCAGACAAGAATTCTTTCGCATCCAGTCGGAGTTTGCGGAAATCATCCATCAAGATGTCCTTCGTACCTCGGGGCAGTTCTACCTCAGAAATGAACCGTCCAACAGTGACATCGACACAATGCTACAAATGCAGGCTGACAACGCCCGTTCTTTCATGACTCCCACGATAGACGGCGGCTTCATCCATGCTCCGGTCCCTTGAGTCGAGTCGAAAGCAGTGATGCTGTGTCTAGTTCTGAAACATCGATTGGCTCATGTTGTAATTAAACTTTAATGAACTTGTAGTATGTCTCTTTGGTTTCGAGAGTCGTTCAACTTAGATGTAATCGATGCTATTAATGTCTTGCTTTTCTCTTCCGATCGTTCTGTTGCATACTTATATATTGCTTATGTATTGTCTGTGAATTGGTACTAACGTTTCGTTTGGCTAGTGCATAGCGATGCCGAGGTATGTCGTGTACAAGGGTAAGGTTCCCGGAGTCTACGACGACTGGGAGGAGTGTCGGAGATAGGTTCACCGATTCAGCGGTAACAGTTACAAAGGGTACACTACTAGGGCCGAGGCCGAATCTAGATACGCCCGCTATCTAGCGGGAGAGGGAGGGAGCGTTGGAGGAACCGGATGAAGACGAGTTTCATCGTGATGATGCTCATCGTGATGACCGCATCTCTCTTCTATGTGATGGTAGTTTAGATGATCGATATCGACTTGTAATGTGAAGACAAACTCGCTACTCGCGGTCTCGAGACTTGTAATATAATGTTCTATCTTTGTTCGGTCTTTTTAATTCGGAGACTAATATGATGAATTGTATTCAGAGACTAATATGATGAATTGTATTCAGAGACTAATCTTCTATTGTATTCGATAAATCTGTTGTTGATGTGTGCTATCTATATTTTGTCCAATTATACATTTTGTAACCTGTGCAAAAAACAGAAAAATAAAAAATAAAAAAAATCTAATATTCATACTAATGGCGCATCACATCACAGTGCGCCATTAATATTCCAAAGGATACTAATGGCGCATCATTAAACAGTGCGTCATTAGTATGCCGAAGTTACTAATGGCGCATCTTGTTGTTGTGCGTCATTCGTATGCCAAAGCACCTGGGTATACATGCCCCCCTGGGAGGCATACTAATGACGCACTGTTGTATATACTAATGGCGCATCTGAGGTCCGCCATTAGTATACCAGATACTAATGGCGCCATTAGTAAAATATACTAATGGCGCACCACTAATGCGCCATTAATGGCCAAATTAGGTGCGCCATTAGTAGACCTTTTCCTATTAGTGCCCCCCCACACGTTTGTCTCCGATTTGTGGGAGAAAACGCGTTCGGACCGCCCTGCGGACCGATACATGCACGCATTGGATGACTTTCGCGGTCCGGACGTATGCGGGAGCTTTGTGAGTGGAGATATAAAAAATGGAGAAACAAACAAATGTGTACAACTATATTTGCGCATTTAAAAAATAAAATATAAAATGTGTACAACTATATTTGCGCATTTAGAAATATACAATATAAAAAGTGGAGAAACAAACAAACAAAAACAGAAAAAATAGAAGTGAAAGAAAAAACATCGAAAAAACCACATGTTGTTGTCATGTGTGGTAATATTTACTCAAATCTCATTTAATAATAAGAGAAATCCTACCTTTCATCCGACAAATGAAGCCGCACGCGTCGACCGCCTCCGTGGCCATCATATCTATTTTGATCAGACGACTCACAGCCATCTCCAACCTTTGCAACTTAACCCATATTGCAATGCAAGGAGCACAACAAGGTGCTTGTGCACCTTGTTGAAAAGGTTGGTCGCCATGTCCATCATGCGCTAGCCTTGTACATGCATGTCATCGTCATCGAGAGCCTTCATGCTGGATCTCTGCGGTCAAACGGTTCCTCGGTGACCGAGTTGATGGATCCAGTGAGATCCGCCACGTTGACAAGGAGTGCTCATGCGCACGTGAGTTCCTCCTTGGCGGCGGCGGCCAGATTGCAACAAGGGCTGTGTCGAAATTGCAACATGCCTCTTGTTGCAATGGGACGGGACACACATGAGCCAAAGATGCTTTTGTTGCAATGAGGGCTTTGTTGCAATTGCAAACATGGGCCGTGTTGAAATTGCAACATGGCTCTTGTTGCAATGGGACGGGACATGCATGAGCCAAAGATATTTTTATGTTGTACAACACAGCTTTGCTGCATCTACGGGAAAATTCTACGGAATTGTTGTTACAGATTGAGATGGGAACATTTAATTGGTGAGGAAGGGGGGCCACCCCTGAAATTCAGGGGGAGGATTAGTGAAGATTAATTGAGGGGAGAGTCCGTAGGAAGTATTCCGTAGGTGGTCCGTAAGTGTAGAGTTTTTGCTTGCGACAAGGGCTTGTTGCAATTGCAACAAGGCTCTTTTTGCAAGAGCCGCATATTCCTTTTTGCAACAAGGCTTTAGCTGTAGGATTTCTAAGAAAATCACGCTTGTGTTGAAAAGGAACCCGGTGTGTTTGCACTATAGAAAATATAGGAACTCATGAGGCATACGATTTCTAAGAAACTAGACTTGGTAGGAAATTTCTTTCTAATTGAGGGCAAAGTGATCCTTAAATACACCTCCTACCCAAATAAATACAATAGATCGCATGTCAATATAGAGGGGGACTGCAGCCACACATACATTTGCCCCTAAATGAAGAAAAACAGTTGTCACGATCATCAACACCTGTATTTCAACACGAGCAAAGAAAACAAAACAAAACAAAACAATCTGTCACTCGAGCAAAGAACTAACATGAGCTGAAGGCCCCTCAGCTCCCGACGTGGCCTCCTCTTCCCCGTCGCCGGGCAATATGAGGATCGGGCTTCGCACGATGTGCTTGCTGGAGACCCACTTGAGCTGCCCTTCGATGGCGCCTTCCGGCACGGCCTTGGCCTTGACGGAGACCGTGTAGTTCAAGACCTCGTCCAGCTCCTTGAACTCCAGCTTCGTCGGCGTCACTTCCACCGTCACCGATTTCGGCGCCTCAACCTCCATCTTGTACGTCGAGCTTGCCACGCCGACGTTTGTCACCGCGCGGGTGGCGTTCACGACGGTGTCCGCCTTGTCGACGATGATGGTGATTGACGGGTAGTTGAGGTCCTTCTCGGCGATCTTTGTTATCTTGGTGCAGTCCACCGCCGGCTCCGGGTGGATGATCGAGTTCACCTGCTGGTCCGTGTAGTTGAGCCCGCACAGGTACGGGACGTAGTCCGACGCCGACAGGTTGTACACGAGCCCCGGGTCCATGGCTTTCTTCGGGTTCACGTGCCCGGCGCCCGTGGCGAAGTACGTCGCCTGCGTGCCGTCCACGTCGAGGAACGGTTTCTTCTCGTTATCGGTGGTTTCCGTGGTCGTCATCAGCGCCGACTTGATGGCGGCGGGCGACCACGTCGGGTGCGCGTTCTTCATTAGCGCGGCGACCCCGGCGAGGTGCGGGCACGACATGGACGTGCCGGACTTGACGTCGAACTTGGGCATCTCTGCTTTGGGCGGCAACACCAAGTCCGCGATGCCGGGGACGCCCGCGAGTATGTTCACTCCCGGGCCGATGATGTCAGGCTTTAGAATCCCCCGGCTTTGCAGGTTCGGCCCCCGCGCCGAGAA